>NC_026749.1:750212-827712 GCF_000149245.1 Cryptococcus neoformans H99
CACTTCACCCTCACCCTTTTCAGAATCCTGGCTCCCTTCCACCAGACCACCAACACCAACGGTCCCATCTCCTTTTGTCCCCGAGCTTTTCACGAGCTCGTTAATTCTGATTCTCCTGTGCGGAAAAAGCACAGCCGTTAGAGCCTCTGGCTTGCCTTCTCCTTCTTGAGAAGTGAAGCAGCTTGTGATCTGACAGAAAACTCCAACAGGCTGCACCTGGTTGATATCAGTTACGACATCGGAATCGATGGAGGAGTCCTTTAACAGGAACGCGCCGACGTATGGCTGACCATGTGCCTGCAGTTCTCGAATTGCTTTGATAACAGGTGGAGATCGGACGGTTACTGCTTTATAGAACCCAGGAAAGAGAGGGCGGTGGGTGATGGGGATGGCGAGGACCTGGGGGTATATCTCGGGAATGACAGGTTTTGCAACTTCTTTCGGGCCACCTGCACCAGGCGGCGAACCCCCATCTGCAGATCCAGAGGCGGGGGTAGTGGGCGATGACGACGCGGAATCACTGGATGATGCTTTTATGGCAGGTTCCGAGGACTGAGATTTGGCCCGTTCTTCAGCGGATTTGGACGACTCTGCTTCAGGGAGGGGCTTCTCAGCCTGGTCATCCTTTTTGGGATTCTGGCCGTCTTCACCATCGCCCTCGGGAGGGGCGTTGTTGAGCCACCGCTTTTCCTTGAGGATATGGGGAGAACTGTGGAGACATCTGGTGGAGGGGGCCGGGGCGAGGGCGAGGTAATGGGCGGCGGGCCGGGAGGGGGATGGGCGGGGGAGGGATGATCGGGCGAGCTGCGTCGGCCGAGAAAGACGGGGGCGCTGGACGAGGCGGGCGAATGCTCTGAGAGGGAGCATAGTGGGGGGCGGCAGCGGTGACGGCGGCGGCGGTGGCGGTGGCGGGGGGGAGGAGCAGGTAGGAAGGAAGAAGGAAGGAAGAAAAACTAAACAGCTGTACGGAAGAAAATGTAACCGAAGAACAGACAACCGCTCTACGCTGATCAAGCATTACTACTGGCACTACCACTTCGCCGGCGCCACTCGCCACCGCTGACCCCGCCGGCCCAAATTCACCCACTGCCCACCATTGCATCGCCCTACCGCCTACCCACAACCCACGCAGCATGTCCACCACTCAGCCGCCAGCTCATGCATCCACATGCCATGCATAGCGTATCAAGTACAAGTACTGCAGTCCGTATTTACAATCGCTCATCCAACTTCCATCGGATATTTCGGCTTAGGCCGCAACCGCGACTCTTTCCTCCTGCACCACTTCAGAAGCTTTACATAAGTGATGTGGTCAGCACGAGCTGTTGGAGGCGAGCCACGCAGAGACAGATTCTACTCTTACCATTGGGTTCAACGGGTTCGGGCACTGAAGGCTCCTTGACGGGAACGTTGGGCAATGCCACGGGCGCCGAACTTTCTGGTACATTGGGCTATCCAGCTCGTCTCAGCAAATCTGACTATGGCAGATAGACATGATCTCACCAGAGCCTCTTTTTGCAACCGTTCTAGCTCTTCTTGTACGGCTTCCTCCTCTTCCGGTGACATCTTGGACATGAGTGCCTCGTCAATTTCCTGTCAAGGACAACCATATGAGCACCGTAATTCCAGGCAGTCAAATTATCAATGTGCCCATAGCACTACTCACCCGTTGGTATTCTACACCTTCTCGTGTCTGATCCATCAACCTGTCGACTCTTTCCAGTGACATCTCCTTTTGTAATTCCCCAAGAACGTGTGAACCCATTTCAAGCCCGTGGAGGACGGTATTCTGAATTTGCGTGAATTCTATTGTGCTTACCTGCCAAGTCGTCAGCAATACAGTAGAGAAATTGGGATAATTCAATAGTAATAGGACAAACAAGCTCTTGCAGGGTGACCAACTGGGAATCTGTCTTTGACAGTAATTGTTCTTGATATTTGCGTTGTCGAAGAGCTGTCAGGGCACGTTTCTAAATTTCCAAGCACAAATCAGACAGTGCACATAACATGACAAGGGAGCTGACCTTGTTCCCAGCTATGAGAGCTTCTCTAGCAATCTCATGCTCTCGATCTAGGATCACTTGCAGCTAGGCTATGGTCAGCGATCACTTTGGATGACATTCTCACCATTCGACCTACACGTTTCTGGTACTGTTTCAGTTTGTCTCTTTGCAGCTTTAGGCTGACCCAAATTAGCAAGAGTTCAGATACGCAAAACATCAAGCATACTCCAAAATAGCCCTGTCTTGGGTTGTGATTTTAGGACCTGCCTGGGCCACTCCCAATCTGACTAGTGTATTCTGCCAGATGCCCATGCTGCTAGTGATCAGACAATAAAGTCGACTTTGTTCGTTTCAAATATGAAGATATTCGATCCGTGCTCGCTTTGCCTACAGTGATTCTACCTCTGTTACAATCGCCCTTTTCCCACTGGTATGACTTAAAAACATCGATACTGCTGTTGTTTTCACGTATGATGATGACGATCGCATAGGAAAGCGGCCACGTCCGATAAACCAAGATATCATGAGCTGCTGTTACATAATAGATACCCGCAAGGCAGTTATATTTAATTAATGGTCAGAGTTAGTAGTAAAATAAATAATTAATGGGCTTCTTCAACATCGGCGATCGCCGTTGCCTCTCGCCCGAAGAAATAAACAAAAAACGGCCGAAAAAAGTCCAAAGCAAGGGACTCGATTTGCGCCTGTCCTTTTTATCTTTTATCTCCATCTATCTCTTTTATCTCTATCGGTAACTTTTTACACCACGCCTCCGACAATGGCCAACGTCCTTAAACGATCAGCCCTCAAGCTTGGTATGATTCCCGCTGATGGAATCGGCAAGGAGGTCCTGCCTGTGCGTTTCCACCAGTCCCGCCCTCTTATCACCATCTCTCCTTGCCTCATCCCCTCATGAATAAACGATGACTCATAAGGAACATAACATAGGCTGCTCAACGTGTCATTGAGGCCCTTGGATCTTCTATCCCTAAGACCACCTTTGTTCCTCTTGTTGCCGGTTGGGAGGAGTTTAGCAAGAATGGCAAGGCTTTGCCCGACGACACTGTTAGGTACGTTCTCATTTGCCGACCGAACTCCTTGTTTCTAATTCTCCTATGGTTCTCAGCGCTTTGAGGGAGTGTGACGGTGCAATGTTTGGCGCCGTGTCTTCTCCGTCTCACAAGGTGGCTGGCTACTCTTCTCCGATTGTTGCTCTTCGTAAGCACCTCGACCTTTATGCCAACGTCCGCCCTGTCTCTTCCGTCCCCATACCTGGTCAACCTTCTGCAAAGCCCGTCGACCTGGTAATTGTACGCGAGAACACCGAATGCCTTTACATCAAGCAAGAAGAGATCTCTGGTGAAGGAGAGGACAGGGTCGCCCTCGCCACAAGGAAGATTAGCGCCAAAGCATCTAGCAGGATTGGTAGAATGGCGTTTGAAATTGCTCTTAGAAGGGGACAGGAGAGAGAGGCTGCTCGAGCGGCGGGTAAGGACGTGTGGTGGAAGGGGGAACCCAAGGTCACTATCGTACATAAGAGTAACGTGCTCAGCGTCACGGACGGCTTGTTCCGAGAGACCGTTCGGGCTGTCAAGGAGGGCAAAGGCGGCGAGAAGTACGCTGGGGTGAAGCTTGAGGAGCAAATCGTAGACTCTATGGTCTACAGAATGTTCAGGGAGCCTGAGTGAGTCTGTAATCCCCTTTTAAGCATTTTTGCGATCTTGTGTCTGACCCTTTTGTAAAGATTCTTTGATGTTTGTGTTGCCCCCAACCTTTACGGTGATATCATTTCGTACGTGGTCAGTTCCAAATCCGTTGAAAGTGCATCTGACAATCGACGAATCCCAGTGATGGTGCGGCTGCCCTCGTCGGTTCACTTGGTCTTGTCCCATCTATCAACGCCGGTGACAACTTTATCATGGGCGAGCCGTAAGCCATACCTCTTCTCCTTTCATAACTTAAAAGCTGCTGGCTAATAGGTGGGAAAAGCGTACACGGATCTGCTCCCGACATTGAGGGTAAGAACATTGCCAATCCCATCGCGTCCATCCGTTCTGCTGCTCTCTTATTGTCTTCTCTCGGTTACATCGAGCCCGCCGCCAAGATCAACGCTGCCGTCAATGCTGTTCTCGTCGAGGGCCAGTACCTCACTCCTGATTTGGGCGGAAAGAGCTCCACTACCGAGGTCACTGAGGCTGTTCTCAAGAGGCTCTAGATTATCTTTTACAAAACAACTTGAATCTGAAAGTGAATCCATGCATAATAGTCTAGCTTTCCTTTTGGGTTGAGAAATCAAAATTACGCCTTGGAACCTCAAGCAACCTGAGCCTTTTTTTTAGAGCTGTCGTAATCTTAGCACCAAATTGACCATTACACTGGCTAACAACGCCGCGCAAAGCGCTGTGGGGCCCCATCTATCGTGATAGTCAACTGCTTCGCGTTTCCGCATCTTGCGAATTCTCCAAGCGTACATTCCTCCGCAGTAGAGGATGGCTGAGAGTGAAGTAAACGTGAAGCAGCCGGCAGAAACCATACCGACGGCATCGGTAGGGTCGATAAAATTGAGCAGACCGATAGACACTGCCGAGAGCAGAATTGCAAAATGAGCCCACTGCAAGTTTCACGGGTTAGTATTTAAAAAAAAAGTTTGGGCAAAGCAGTAGGGAGATTATCATTACCTTTAAGAATGTGCGCTCAGCAGCAAACACGACCTTTGGTTCAACTCGGACTGGAATGGCAATCTTCTTTCCTGGTGGGGCCCTGAATTGGTCCACATAGATGACCCTTTCATCATCATCACCACCCTCCTCCTCCTCATCATCGTCTTCCTCCTCTCCCTCCTCTACCTGATCTTCTCGTCTATTCTTCGCCGCCTCTTGAAGCTTTTTCATACTCTTGTCATCAAGCAATTGCAGGTTCTTGTCAAAGCGATCGCTGGAAGCAAGAGGATCAATCCTGAGCGAGGCATCATACTGCTGCTGACTGCGGATTTCCCTGGCAGGACGCGAGGAGGAACCGTTTACCGCCCCCGCGGAGGATGACTCGGCTTCGTTTTCGCCATAGGTGGTGATCCCAACCCGCCGAGCAGCCTCGTCCCTTATATGTTTCTCTCGATGCTCCCTTGCCGCTCTGGCTTGGGCGGCAACATCTGAAGGTAGTCTCAGATGGTCTTCTTCGTTTTTGGCCTTGTGAACGAGATATTCCTCGTCATCTTCACCTTCCGAGATCGGTTCGTGGTAGCTGGCTTGAGATGTGGTGCTTTTCGCGGCAGGCGACGGGAGGGCGGACCCCTCCATACTGGCGTTGGAGTGGATGTTGGACTGAGGTCGTTCGATGAGTATTTTGGATTTGGCAGTGACCGGCTTGCGGATATCCTGGTCCATCTGAGGAAGCCAGAAAGGTACGAGATCCACCCTTTCTGGAAGGAGACTGGCACATCCGTGGATAAATTTGGAGAATTTAGGGACTGCCTCTACCAGGTGAGAGTTGATCAGATCCCGGATCCATTGAGGAGGTTCTTCTCCAACCTTGGTAGCTAATTTGACTTCGAGGACGCCATAAGGGAAAAGCTCCTTTTCTGAATTCGGGATAGAGTCAAACGGGTGGTTTATTCCAAGATCCATGCGGCGCCAGTTGCCATGGGTGCGATCGACTCCATCAAAGTTGTCTTCGCGAACCATCGTGAGCTCGGTATCGAGGGAGATGCGAACGGTGGCGTTCCCAGGAAGCTGGAAAGCTGTTCGGTTATAAAAAGTCCTCATGACTAAAAAGGAATTGTTGTTCAGACCAGGCTACATGGACCACAAGGACAATAAAACTTACCAGGCCTTAGCTTTCTTGTGATGATGGCATACTGGACTTCATTTGCCAGCTGTTTCATGCCTTCCACTTCTTTCTCCGTCTTCTTATTCTTTTTGACTAGCTCATCAAACTCGTCGTCCATGGTGTATCGTCCACTTATGAAATCGTTCATTTTGCCTTCTTTGATAGTAAACCGCTCTTTAACAGATTTTTCTCCTGTCCAATCTTCGCGATGCGTTTTCCGTTCTACAAATATCTACGGTAACAACTGTTTAGCGACTGACTGGCTCAACAGGCGGTAAAGATGGGAATCTCGTGTGACCTACTGTATTGCCGGTAACATCACCGTACCACCTCATACGGATAGCCTCTGCACCTTCAGTCTTCTCCAATCGACCTAGATAAAGCTCCAGATCTTGATTATCGAAATAGATGGATGTGATGGCCGAGTCTGCCATGGAGAACTCTTTGTTCGGGTTGAATACTTGGGTTCTCGGGTAAGCACCCGAAAAAAAAAAAACCCAGCAAGGAATGGCCAAGTGCTTACCTAGAACAGGTAGATGTTTCATAATTGCCAGCTTGAGCGGGACGATATTCTCGTCGTGAACCTTGTGATGACAAGTCAGTTACGCAGCGGCATGTATTCCCAGAAAGAAAAACCAACCCAGTATTTAGTTGTGCTCCTGACAAACGCATTCTGATTCCCACCGGCGGAAGCGTCACCTTCAATAGGATGCCCACGGGTGCGCACCAGGTCAAATAATTTTGACAACTTGACGATGAGAGGATCATAATTCATACGATAGAAGGGATGGGCTTCGAGAACTTGGCGATTAAAAGTGTTTTTTAGATTGAACCCGGTAAGTTTCTAGATCCAATGGTGGGTTTCGGTTTTCGTCAGTTCCAAGAAAAAAAAAGAATAAAAGTGAGCACATTTCAAGGCAACGTACATCATGTTTCTTGACGATTTTGATAAATCCAGTGAAATTGAGTTTTGTAAACAGCGCGAGGTCATGTACGTCGGCTACCAAGACAGCGACTTCTTCTTCCAGCTCTCTAAACCGCTCCTCGATCGCATCGATTAACATGTCGCTGGACACATCTTCATCGTCATCATCATCGTCATCGTCATCACTGCCCGCATCATCGTCCCGACGATCTCTGATATTTCTCTCTACATCACCGGGCGTCGTCGCCGTTGTCGCCGTCGTCGTTTCCATCGTCCCATCATCGCCTCTATCATCTTCTTCATCCGAAGTAGCTCCTTCGCTGTATCCAGCCTTTTCGACGAGCCCCTTGACTTCCTCCTCGAGCTGCTGGATCTTGCTCATGAGCTCATCGGATTTGTCATGCTGGAACGTCTCGCATTTCGTGAGCTGATCCTGCAAGGCTCGGACAAAGTCTGCTTCTGCGGTATCGTTCCAAGGCAGGTTGGCCTTGATCTGCTTTTTGAGGCCGCCATAGTCGATGTACTGGTCTGCCCATTCCGAGTAGAGGGTGTCCTGTATTTTGGACGCGTCAGCAGGGGGGGTTTTCTAGAGATGGATAAAATGATGAACCTTTATGCGTCTTCCAAACTTCATGGTTTGTGGTGGGGAGGGAGAGAAGGGAAAAAGTGAGTTTATATAGGGCAGGGACGGATGTGGATCTCAGCTAAGACTTTCCGCCAACAAACGTGCGTGCCCCGCACAACGTCACTACTTTGAGTCACCACCACTTTTGACCCTTACATTTAAACATATCACCATTATACTTTATCATGTAATGCATTACAAAAAATATATATATATCCATAAACAAAACGACCCATCCATCCGTACCTCTTTCCATAAACAGATATCATTATGGCACAATAAATCACCGTTCATAGCAACGCAATTACGACCAGACCTGGCGCGGCTTTCAGTCAGCCAAGCCACCTGTGTTGCATCCGTAATCCATGACTTACCTTGAGCAAGCTATCCCAGCTGCCTGTACAAAGGGCCACACCATCTCCGGATACACCCATGCAGCTGACTCTATTTTCATGGCCTGCTAGGACGCCAATCCGTTCGCCCTTGAGGGTGTCCCAGACATTACAGTTGTAGTCATCGTAGCCGGCAAAAAGCACACGACCCGAGATGGAGAAGGCGACGGATGTGATGCCGCAGAGGATATTATCGTGGGCGTAGCTGTTGAGTTCACGGTCTGCGCGCAAGTCAAAGAGTTTGCATGAAGCGTCGTCGGACCCAGTGGCAAAGGCGTCGCCGTTGGGGAAGAACCTAGACGGGGAATAAGCAATAAACAATAAGCATATGTGTTGTGCTTACTGAACGGCGTTTATATCTGATTCGTGACCGGTAAATGTCTGGACGGCCTTGCCTGTTCTAATATCCCATACTTTGGCAGTGGCGTCGCACGCTCCAGACACAAACAGGTTGGCATTCGGGGCCAGAGAGATACTATGATCAAAATCAGCATAGACCCATATAGAAGAACGCGGTGGGCCCACCTCATCACATCGCCCGTATGGTCGTTGAATTCCATGGTCCGCGTCCCCTGCTCAATGTCCCAGAGCATACACGTCATGTCGCCGGAAGAGGTGACGATCTGCCTGTCGTTTATGAAGCGGCAGCAGCTGAGGTACCCGGAGTGTGCGCTGAGCTCTCTGGCGACCTTGACCTGCCCGCCCGGCGCGCCCGGCGCGCCCGGCCCCGCTCCGCGCAGGGAGTAGATGGAGCAGACGTTGTCGAGGCCACCGCAGGCGACGAGGTTCCCGGAGGGGGCATAGGCGGCGGTCATGACCCAGGAGGAGCGGAGTGGGATGGCGTGGACCTTGTTGGTGGTGTAGGCGTCCCAGACGATGAGCTTGCCGTCCTGGGAGGCGGAGACGATGTGGCGGGTGTCGGCGGCCCAGTGGAGGGCGTAGATCTTGGCGAG
This sequence comes from Cryptococcus neoformans H99, assembly GCF_000149245.1. Taxonomy (NCBI): domain Eukaryota; kingdom Fungi; phylum Basidiomycota; class Tremellomycetes; order Tremellales; family Cryptococcaceae; genus Cryptococcus; species Cryptococcus neoformans. Next base: position 758,936 of record NC_026749.1, read on the forward strand.
GTGGCCCTTGAGCGTGCGGCGGGCCTTGAGGGTGATGCGGGGGAGGGGGGGCGTGTCCGTCGCCATCGCGCGCACTGGCTGTCAGCGGGGGGGGCGGGGGGGGACTCACGGCTTGTGTCGGCGGTCTGGTCCCGCGCCGCTCGCAGCTTGTCCTTCAGACCGTCCGCCTCCCGCCGCGCGGCCGCGATCTTGTCCTGGATGTCCTGCATGGGGGGAGACTACGAGGGGGGGGCGACGGAGGAATGGCAGCGAGAAATACACTTGTGGGGCCGATTGGACGCCGAAGGGTGGAGGCCCGTGCGCATCCCACTCTATTTAGTCCCGGCCATACAACAAAGCACACATCCATTATGCATATCCACGCGCTATATACAGTATACAATCGTCTGCCCTAGATCCCAGCTCGGAACACCTGTCAAGCCAGCCAGTCAGTCTCCGCGCAATACGCAGCACACTAAAACGTACCACAACCTTGCCGCTCTTCAGATCCTCACACCTGTAGCTGACCTCGTCCGGCACTCCTCTTTCCACCTGCAACACCCGTACCTTGTGCTTGCGGTCCTCAAACTCGCTGACCACTCCAACAAGCGGCTCTTCCACCGAACCAACGTGCTGCGTGTATGTGTGCAGGCCCTTCTTTCCCTTTAGTTTCGCATCATAAAACGCCGCAATGTCTCCGGGCCGCGGCTTGTCGGGCGCGTCAGTCGCCAGTTATGATCCACTATGCAGTAAAATTCCACCCACCTCGTCGTATCGTCGAAGAATGGACCCTGCCTCCTGCTCAAAGATGACTTGGCCCCACGTGTCTTCCGACGGCCGAGATACACGCGCATTATCCATTACGACCGAGACAAAACCCAACGGGCTTCCATCCTATCACAAGCATTTAGTCTGCAAAAGTTGAAGCGAATATCACTACTTACCCCATAGAATCCCTTTTTGCCCTGTGCAAAGATCCCTCGGGCAACTTTCGCCAATCCCTGCCCATACGTCGCAGAAGCTTCTTTCAACTGATCATACCCAGGCCTCGTCCCTTGCCTAACGGAACCATGTCTACCCAACGACACCGGAACGTCCTCATTGTCCCTCGATTGTTCCTTTGGGTTCATCGTCTGTGAGCTGGGTGCGGCGACGAAGCCGCCTGCTGAAAACGGCTCTGGGCTCATGCGCAGCTGCGACGCAGGAGCAGCTTCTGACATGCTCGCTCCCCTCTCGGGCTCACCGTGAACGCTCATACGGTGACCACCAGCCCTTGGTGGAGGAGGTGGAGGCGGATTGCCCTCCTCATTCTCTTCACCCACAATATAATCTCTCTGCTGGAGAGGAGGTGCGGGAGCCGGAGCCGGAGCGTCAGTCCCGAAAGTATCATCTCCCTCTTCTCTTTCAGTAGGCGAACGCGACATTCCGCTTGGGTCCACAGGCGAGAAAGGCACCGCAGCCGATCCTGGTGGCGCGACTGCAGGGCGGGCAGGCGGAGGCACAATCTGGGAAGACGCACGCGCATCGCCTTCTCCATACATGGTATTGATCACGGGCCTAGCAGGAGGGGGCGGCGGAGCGACATCTTCGACTTGCGCCTCGTCTTCCGCCTCGTCGTCCTGTACCTCTACCTGTTCCTGTTCCTGTTGCTCTTCCTTTGCACCGACATCTTCATTCGTGGATAGAGGTATTCCTTGACCAGGGCGGCCTAAAGGCAAAGGCGGCGGCCCACGCTCTTCGAGCGCTGACGCTCGTCCCTCTTCACCCGCAGCCTCCTCCTCCTTCTCTTCAACTTCTTCCGGCTCCATCTGTGTAGGCTGATTGAACATTCCAAACCCTAAAGCACCTCCAGCTCTCAGCCTAGCGAGCGTCGCTCTTCTCCTCGCAGCCTCTTGCTCGGGCGTCTCCTCCTCCTCAGAGCTAGCTACCTCACCCTCACCTCTTTCTGGCTGCTCTGGCTCAGCGCTGACAACAGCAGCAGCAGGAGGAGGTTCCTTTTCAACAGGCGATAGATTTTCAGACCGATTGGGTACCGAGTCCGGATCAGCGGTAGCGGTATCGACAGAATGTGTCTTTATCGGATGAGGAGGTGGGATTCCGAATTTTATCCCACCCAATTTCGCCATTCGCGCAGCGATACCAGATCGGCGAGCCGCATCCTCCTCGTCCCCTTGGGGAACGGCGGCAGTCTCTTCAACCGCTCGGGTTCCAGAGGGTTCTCTAGTTTCTTCGACAGGGACATCAGGCCGATGCGGGGTTTCTCGATCAGCAGAAACAGGTGACGTCGGCGATTCCTCCTCCTCCCGCAGCTCGACAGGCGAAGTGGCTTTTCTAATCCTAGATGGCGGCGGTGGTACTCGCGGCACTTCCTCCCCTCCAACATCGCCACCTTCAGACCCCATCTCACTCCCTTCCTGATCAAGTTTTTCGCTCGTGCCTTCTTCGAGATCCTCGTCCCTCGGATGAGTAGCGCCAAGCGGGGGAGAAGGGGAACGGGAAGCTTGGGCTCGCGCCTCAGTTGGACGAGATTCAGTAGCGAGACTGGTCAGATTTTCAGGTGGGACGTCTGGCGCAGCATCGTGCGCGGATACGGATGACCGGACAGGTGGAAGAGGGTAGGAGCCCCCTGGTCTATCAAGCGAACGTCTCGGGGGTGGTAAAGGTGCGCCTTCTTCTTCCTCTTCCTCTTCCTCTTCCTCTTCCGCTTCCGCTTCTTCTTCATGAGTCTCGGGACTAGAGATGGGTGATTCAATGGGAGGTTCCTCACCAGCATCTTGCAAATGCTTCTTTTCCAACTCATCAAGAGGCATACCTTCCATCGTCATCGTCCCTCGCCGAGGTGGTGGAGGAGGAGCATCATCCTCTTCACTAGACAATCCCTCATCTGCGGGAGGATGAAGGGGAACAGTGTCCATTTCGACTTTTCCACCAGGAATATCATCCTCAGCAGCAGCGTGGGCAGGCGTAGATTCGCTGGCTTGGAGACCCTCGCCCGGGGCAAAGGACATGACGTCTTCCCTATTACCCCCAGTCGGCGGCTGCTCGTCTACAGAAGCCATATCATCCTGAGACGCTTGTGGCTCATCTTGACGTCCTACCAGCTCCCCGCGTGCTTCATCAGTCTCGTCGACAGCTATACCAGCAGCTTCAGCACCTTCAAGTCCTCCTATGCCTCTACCCCTCTCCTCGGCCTCTTGTTCTTGCCTAATTTGTTCCTCGGTCTTCTGCAATGGAGCCTCCTCGTCATATACCATCATTTGTTTAGGTGGGACTGGGTGGCCTTCCGAATTGATGGTTTCAAGCCGGTCGTGTGGTTCCGCCTCGGCATCCGCAGGAGCTGCAACATCTTGACTGACAGAAGATTCTGCAGGAGGGAGTGGAACGGGGTGAGTCTCTGCTGGTGGCGTAGAAACATCATCCGAAGATGGATTCGCGGAAGACGTGTGAGTACGACGGCGAGGGCCAATAGTACGGCGAGGCATAGCGGGGATCGGAATAGATTTTGGGGGAGCCGTGGCCGGAGCATCAGCGGGAGAGGATACGGACTCTGGCTTTGAGGACGTTGCAGAAGGTTTCGAATCGATCGAGGGAGCTTCAGCGATTTGGCCGGTATCACCCCCAGGGCCTGCTTCCGAGGGGAAAGCAGCAGCAGAGGTCGAAGAACTCTTGTCTTCCGCAGTTGTAGTGGTCTCGCGCGTGGGTTTCTTAACTGGTTTGGCAGGCGGCATCATTCCCATCGGACCTCTTGCCCCAAGCTTGGCCATCCTCGCCGCGATGGCAGCTCTTCGAGCTTTTTCCTGCTCCTCCTCCGTTTCTTCCTCTTTTGCAACGTCGTCGTCCTTGGAGATTGATTCTACTTCACGAGGTTCGTCTGAACTAGATAAGGGTTCATGGGCTAATCCAGTGTCAGAAGAGCTTGGTTTTTCGGCTTCCGTTTCGCCTTGGGGCTCTGGCTCCTTTTCTTGAACGGCAGGACGTTTCCAAACTTTACCTGTGGGCGGAGGAGGTGGAGGCTTTTTCTCCGCCCCGCCAAACGCGCCGACTCCTTGAAGAGCCGCCATACGTTCTTTCAGTGAACCCCCTTTGGATATCGAGGTCAGCGCGTCAGCGGCTGACATGGCCGCTCCTTGCTCTTCTTTGCTTTCTGTATTATCGCTCGGCTTAGTTTCCGGAACCAAAGTTGCAGAAGGTGCGATAGGAGTAGAAGTTACTGGGCTTGCAGCAGCAGTACCCTCCTTTTCTTTTGCTTCTTGCTCTTGCCTCAGCTTTTGTCTCTGACTCCAAGTGAGCCCCCCAGCAGCGGGTTTCGGCTTGACCGGAGGAGGAGGAGCGGGTTTATTCTGGGCTGCAGTAAAAAATGCCAGTCGATCTTTCATACTTTGGGGACGAGGGGCATCGTCGTCGTGACTTTCTGATTGGGACGCAGAGATCGGAGCAGGAGCAGGAGCCTGGGGCGGAGCCTGAGCCTCGGACGACCCTGTATCAAGTTCAGAACGAACCTCTCCAGCTTTGGGATCAGTCTCTGAAAGAACATTAGGGGGTTCGGACTCCTTTGATGAATCTTGAGTGACTGGTTGGAGCTGTTGCGCTGTGTTACCCGCCGTCTTGGATTCATTTTCGGTTGGTTCAGCTGTACCTTCATCGATGGCCTCCACGAAATCCTGAAGAGGTTCATATATTAGTGAGAATCTATAGCACCATTGTATCTGATCAAGCAAACCTTTGGGAAACCACCAGCATGAGAGCCATCCAAGGTCTCGCCAACTAACCAATCTTCATCCTCGGGAGATTGTCCGGTCACTCTAATTCTGCATACGATTGTCAGTAAATCCATACATGCTTGAGAGTCGTTGAAGGACAATGACATACGTGTCGCCTTTTGCAAAGGAGAGATCGGTAGCATGTGGCGACTTGTATTTAAGGCTTTAGTAGTTGAAGTGGAGGCGCCACAATGACAAAGCAACGGAGCATCAATCACCAAACGGAGCCGGGCCAAGTAGCGACATGTGATATGATGATATTGATCAATGAGAGTACAGAGTAGGCAGTAGGCAGACTTGTTTAGCATATTCCGTGCATGACGGCCATGCGTTTCCACTCACGTTGTTCTTGCGAGGTATGGGTAGGACATGATTCGGCATGGGCACCACCGGGTCGCTGGAGAAATCGGAGCTGAGAGAGCTGCAATAGCTGTAACTGTTATTGGACGAGACGAGATGAGGTCGCACAAATGGAGGAGATAAATGGCGAGAGGCAGATGGCGATGCAAGATCAGATGGATTCAGCAGCGTAACGTGCACGTCCCCCCTACAGGCACGCCGTGACATCATCCCCCAGTCTGCGTCTTACGTAACATAGTTCATGCTCAAAAACAACAGTGACTAGCAGTTATATAACCCATAATAATACGCCCATGTACATTCTACACAAATCATGAAACACCCGATATCCCGCATCATGCCTGAGTGATTTCCTCTACCTTTTTCACCACGTCCCGCTCAGTGTTGTTAATTGTGACAACCTTATTCACGATCCCCGCTCTGTACACGTCCAATCCCTTACCTGCACCTACTTCCTCCGTTGTGGTCTCTTCTGTGCCGTCGACTTCACGCTCAGCCGACCGCGATATAATCCCTGCAGACGGATCATGAGGGCGATCTGGATGAAATGAGCGTAGATCCGGCGTGGGAGGGATGGTTGACGTGTCGGGTATTTGGGGAGTAGGCGGAGCAGAACCAACAGTGGCACCATTCTCGAATGCGGCGAAGTCATTGCTTGAGAATGCTTCTTGAAATCCAATAAGCATTTCTGTGAGCTCCGCCATTAGATGGGCGGAGCGAGGCTGGCTTCTTGCTAGTCCCGACTCTGGTGGGAAAGGTCGGTCCTCCCCGTTTGCTTCGCTCATAGCCACATCGTCATCCCCAGCGCCTTCCTCGCGTTCCCTTTCCTTTCGTTGCCTTTCCCTCCATCTGATGGCCGCCGTTGAAACTGGAATAATACCCAATGTCTTTGCCCTTCTTAACCTCTTTCCCTCGTCTGTCTGCATTTTGCTCACATATTCCAACACTGCTCTCACGCGCTTCTTGACGTCTCCGGATGAAATACGTTTGGCCGGAAATTTGATGCGTGTTGGAGGCTCGAGTTGCGTGGTGGGATGACCAACTACTTCCCGGTCCTGTTGATCAGCTGGAAGGACAAGTTTGCCAGTTGAGTCCCGTTCCTCGGAGAACGGACCATATCGCTGGGTGTGAAAATGATTTTTCGGCAAATACGCCATGACCCTCGGAGCGGGCACTTCTAAAGCTACAGGACTGTCGCTAGGTAGCACGTCATTAAACTGTGTCAAATAATCAGGTAGGTGCCAATTCAGCTGACTGGCGCCTTCCTCTGACAAGGGATGGAAAACCACGGGCACATTGGCTAAAGCTCCAGCGCGACGTGTACCATGCTCGTGATGTGTGGGGATAGTAGTGGGTCCTGGTGTACCACCTATTCGACGGGAAGGGGAAGCAGCAGGACCGGCTGTCGAGGGAGGCTTAGGGCGATAAGTGTATTGATTGGGATGTTTGGGTTTTGAAGGCCCAGTAGATGTAGGATCAGATTCTGTTGTCAGGGGGTCAGCTGATCGGACCAAATTAGTTGCTTTTAATGAATGATAACCCACCAGTCTCATCCTCCTTCCTCCGCTTTCCCTTCTTGGGCCTATCTTTTTCATCTTCTTTCTCTTCTTCGTCCAATTCTTCGTCCTCGTTCCTCCTCCTCTTCCCAGCTCTGGCCCGATCCTTCTCCTTAATCTCTACGTCCTTCGTCTCGGGGTTGGCGTCCCCTTCCTCTTGAGGAGCCATCTCCTTCCGGCTTGCCTCCATTGCAGCCTTGACGGCCTCCTCATACGCGGCATCCCTCGAGTTCATGGTGCTCCTCTTCCTGACCGAAAGACTAGTTCCCGTCCCTACGTTTTGAGAAGATTCTGATTCGTTCTCGCTCTCCATTCCATTCACTGATTGTTTCCGGCCTCCCCTCCTACCGTCTTTTTTGCTGGAAGTCGATGGCGTACCTCCGTGGCCAACACCGCTAGCCGAACTTGGAGGCTTCTCTCTGGTTGATGATTGTCTTCCTCTTGTCCTTCGCCCATCACCCGCTTCCGTCGTACCGGTCAACATTTCTTGTCTCTGCGATTGTTGTTGCTGCTGCTGTTGTTGTTGTTGCTGTTGTTTCTTATGGTGAGACCTTGCAGGTAATTTCGGCGGCAGAGGTTCGGATATAGAATAGTCCGTCCATCTTTTCGATTGAGTCGGAGGATACGGGTCTCTGGCAGAATGAAGACGTTCAAGGACCTCTGGAGTAGGTGGGATAAATGGCGAACTGAATGTAATTTGTCAATATACAGATATAAAGGGTACAATTCGCAACATACGTGTTACGTCCTCGAGAACGTAGCCATTTTTTCAGAGCCTGATGCCGTTCGGGTTTACATTCTTCACAAAAATATTCTATTGAGAGGGTTAGTACATAAAGACAACGAGAATAAAGGATACAACGAACCGTCTGGAGCCTCTTCGTCGCCCCATATACCCATACATTCTCCATGCTGCCAAACGTTGCATTGATCGCATTGAATCATCATCACATCAATGTCTGACAATTGTTAGCGTTTTCGCTGATATACGTCTGATCGTCACTAACCTTCACGTTTGCACACACAACGAGTGATATCCTTTCCTTCCTCATCTTCTTCTTGTTCCCCTGGTCCATCACCCTCCTCCATGTCTTCCTCCCCTTCCCCTTCCCCTTCTTCCACTTCTACCTCCTCCTCTTCCTCTTTTTTGGCACGCTCCGCAAGCGCAGTGCGCCGTATCTCTGCAGGGAGAAGATGGTCGTCAAGCAGTAACTGCTCCTCACCTCTTCTCCTCCTTCCCTGACGCGAGCCTGCACGGCCAAGGTTGGCATCGGATCCAGATGCAGAAGCAGGAGTATTGCCATTTGAGGCGGAGATAGCGGACATGTCACGTGGGATAGGTTTCGAGCGGGTGCGAGGCGGGTGGTTGGAGTCTTCAGGTTCGTCGGCATCAGGAAGAACATCTATGTGCTGTTGCTGGTGCTGATCTTGCGATTTGTCCCCGTTGACATCCACAGCATTACCCAGTTGATGGTCTCCGCCATCACGATCAATTTCGCTAGACTCTGACTTGACGTCGTCATCCTTGCGAACAAAACCTTTCACTGCACGATGTCGTCTATATGTTTCCCAGACATCATCTTCATCCATCTCTTGTTTTTCGCGGGGTTGTTCATTATCACCGCCGCCATTATCACCGCCGTTGATGAATTTGAGCTGACCCGTGTCGTCCTGAACTTTCTCAGCCTCCAGGCCCTGATGTAACAATGATGCTGTTTCAGTGCTGGGCGGTACATCGACGTCTACACGAGCTGCTGGACTTGTCGGAGGAGGTGTAAGACTGGTGTTTGAGCCGCTGGGCAGGCCATTCCCCTCTCGTACTTGATCGTCTTCGCCCATTTCTTCGTCGTCCGCCAGTGCTATCGATCCGCCCGACTTTCCTTGCTCTTCATCATAGTCATCCTGAGATTCGGCGGCATCGCCAATAGCTTTTGCGGGTGATTTGGACATAGACCCGTCTTTGTGGACGCTTTTCGGCTGTTTGGGTGGTAAAGGCGGGAAGAGAGGACCTGTGGTTGGTGGTAATGGATTTCGGTGACGGGTATTCCTACGTGGGCCACCTGCGCGACTGTCAGCTATTGCGCATGCATAAGACGACGAGTGATGCTTCGCGAAGCCATCTATCGCATCCATATCTGCGACGGCCCTGCTCCTCCTGCCATAAAATCCGGGCGCTTCCCTATCACTGCACCTCTGCAGCGCCAACCTGTGCCCTCATCCTCACCTACGGCCTATTCCCTTCCGACACACTGTATGGACTCTCCGGGACGTTGTGCTCGTACTCACCGCTGTCTTCATCTTCGTCCATCCTGGTGGTTGCGCTGGCGATGGAGTTGCTCCTGAATGACTTGAGTGCGGAGTGCTCCCTTGCTGAGCGGGGCGTTGCGGCGGATGCTGTGGACTGGCGTCTTCGGTGGCTCATGGGGGGAGGGGGAGAGGGGGGGAGAGGGGCGAAATAAACGTGGATGAAGAGCTGCTCGGCCCACAACACTTCTTGCCGGCTCACCCACTGCCGCCATGACGCACGTTATTAACGGGATTAATAACCCCTTCCCGAAGTAAAAATTTGTTGTCGGAGTCTGAATACGTTAATTAAGGTAGTTTTTCGGGTGTTTGCTTCGGGTGGGCGTGGATTGGCCGCACAGTGCGAGTGATCACTCCCCCTCCCCCTCCCCCCGTTTCTCCATATGCTGCGCACAGCTTCAAGAAACATCCTCCGCACAATGTCCTCCCCAGTCTACAAGAGAATCAAGTCCACAAAGGTCAGTCCACTCCCAACTTCTCTCGCCGTCGTCCTCATCTAGCCACCAGGTCATCGGCACACACTCGGGCACCTTTCACTGCGACGGTATGTCTTCCATTCGCCTGGTCAAATGTTGCTGACAGCGGGTCGAAAGAGGCCCTCGCCGTCTTCATGCTTCGTCTCACCGATGAGTACAAGGATGCCGGTAAGTTTCCGTGGCCTCAAGCTGCAAACATTTTTTTTTCGTTTGCCCATTGCTAAAGTTTTGCAGACTTGGTTCGTAGCCGTGATCCCGCCAAGCGTAAGAGGATTTACGAAAATTGTTGGTCTTTGCTGAATGTAAGGCATCAGTCGATCCCCTCGATATCGTAGTCGATGTCGGTGGTGTGTATGACCCCAAGACCAACCGATACGACCACCACCAACGGGGTTTTACCGAAGTATTTGGCCACGGCGGGTTCAACCGAACAAAGCTCAGCTCTGCTGGTTTAATTTACAAACACTTTGGAAAAGAGATTATTGCCAAGAGGATAGGTGCGCCTGTCGAGGATGAAAAGGTTGAGATTCTGTGGTTGCAGTTGTACTCGGTGAGTCTGACCTAATAGAGAGTACACCCGTCAAACTCATGTCATACCTACCACAGGAATTGATTGAATCTGTGGATGGGTAAATCAGCATTTGTTTGACCTCTAAGCAGGTGGACTGATATAGATTCTAGCATTGACAACGGTGTCAACATCTCCTCTTCCCCCCTTGCTTATACGCAACGATCAGATCTATCTTCTCGCATCAAGCGCATCAACCCTAACTGGAACGAACCCACTTCGGACGAAATCTATGATGTTTGTCAAATTCTCTTGTCTTTACCTTTAAAACAGCATGCTCATTATCAAACGTACAGCAAAAGTTCGAGATTGCTTCCAAGACAACAGGCGAAGAGTTCCTTTCACAGCTGGACTACTTTGCTTTCGCTTGGTTGCCAGCTCGGGATATCGTGGAAGAAGCTTTGAAAAAGCGGACGGAAGTGCATCCCAGCGGTGCTATCGTTGTATTTGACAAGGTCTCTAGTTTCCTGTCTCTTGACCGATACCAAAGCTAAACACTTCACTAGTCTTGCCCATGGAAAGACCATCTTTTCACCCTTGAGCCCACCCTTCCAAAGACTTCCTCCCCTATCCTCTACATCCTTTACCCCGAATCCGAAACTTCTTCCAAATGGCGCATCCAATGTGTCCCCGAATCTCCCGATTCCTTTGTCAACCGCAAATCCCTCCCCGAACCTTGGAGGGGTATGAGGGACAGCAAGTTGTCTGAAATCTCCGGCATTCCAGGTGGTGTCTTTGTGCATGCCAGTGGATTTATCGGCGGTAACGAGACCTTTGAAGGGACTTTGGCGATGGCAAAGAAGGCACTTGAGGCGTAAGGAATAAGCAAGTGCATAGACGAACGAGCGATTATATGTTACATTTCTAGATATGATTAATTTACCGTCGACTACTTTCTCCCATGTACAACAAGATAACCCCTTGATGACTCTCCTTTATCAACCCTCCATCCAGCTTTATCTAGATGCCCAGCCACAGCGGGGCCTAAGACGCCTCTATTCCTTGCTGAATGCCTCCCTGCTCCGACCACAATCACCAAGCAACCTTGACTCTTTTTGCCTTTGGCTCCCCATCCTTCTGCCCGCTGCTCACGTTCGTTGATCCACCACTTGTCCACAGCTTTCTCTGCAACGCTGACGGCCTCATTGACCGTCAGATGATGAAGATCGATCATTTTACTTCTATTTTCCTCTCTGCTCGGTCTTGCTGGTCTACTATCCAACTGAGACGCGATGACTAATTCCGCCGCACGCATCTCCAGATTTCGAATTCTCTCTGCCGCCTCTCGCGCCTCACGCGCGTAATGACCCGATACAGCACCTCTGACGGCGCGTCCACCAGCAAAACTCCTTCCCGCAGCCCTAATTGCAGCTTCCCTTCTTGCTCTTTCTACTTGGACTTGATAGAGGTATTCATCCATTTGCGTTTTGGCTCGGCCGCCATTGAAAGACGACTTGTGATTGTACAGTGATCCAGGGGTACCGTCGTGAGGTGTAGCACCTCTCGAGTAAGCCGGTATGCTTCCTGCCAAAGGGTGGCCCTGACCCCCTCTATCCTTTGCTCTGCTCTTAGGTCTGACAGTCTGCCAGTTGGTAGGGTGCGGACCACCGACAGCATACGGTTTGATCATACCCGGTGAAGGCGAAGCTACGCCAAAGGAGTCCGTGGCATTTGCCATACTACTGGGAAGAGCGCCGGGGACAACACGTATTTTCTGGGATTTGGAAGCTTTTGGAGCTGGGCGAGTTACAGGGCCTGGGAGCGAAGAGACTGGGCGTTTCGGTGCGGCAAGTGGTTTTGCCCATCCGTCATCTTCCTGCTCTTCTTCAACAGGGAGAGGAGAACTCATACTAGGCGGGCTTGCGTCAAGCTCTGAGACTGGTTCGTGTGACTGAAATGTTCTCAGGTCGACTAACAGATCCATAAGATCCATTACAGTTGCTACATCTTGACCTGCGATTGCGATACACATTTCTAGATCTTTATGCCTTTCTCTCTCTTCTCGGGGTACGCTCCAAGGGTTATCTTCCGCTTCAAGGCTCACCCCATAGACGTCTTGGAGCAGTCCACTTGATATATCGTCTTCAGTGAATGATGCGAGAAACTGGGGAGCGAGAGATCGGGGAATAGATGTTAAGCTGGCGCGTGTAGCGTGATACAAGGAAGGATGCTCGGGCGACTGGAGGTACCGAAGGAAATGGGAGATGGGCAGAGAAGGTAAAAGTTCGTGAAGGTATGTCGCAAGAGAAGTAGTCGCGGAACTAGATTCTTTTGTATCGGCCGCAGGAGACGATGACCTGTCCGAGGAAGAGGAAGGAATAGACTGAACGACCGGTATCGGTGTAAGGGACCGAGCACCTCGTTGGAGAGTGTCCACGAGGGGGATCGTTTGTGACGCCTTTGGCTTCTTTTTCCTTCTTGATGCAGGAACGGGATTTGTCAAGGGAGACAAAGCCGATCCAACATTGTCCGCTTTTTTCTTCGTCTTTTTGGCCTTGATCATATCAAAGTTATCCACTACGGGCCGCAACACCTCTTCACTCTCGCCTGTCCAGTAGCCTCTCTGCTCAGATTCACGTATTAGATCGAGTGACAGAAGATGATCAATAGCTCCCGGGAGACTCTGCTCTGATGACAAAGCTTTTTGTATCTCTCCATGCGTTCTGCGATGGTTTAGTATCATTCTATTGGAAATTGGTAGGTCATGATACTTACAGGTTAGGGAATAAGGATTTAAGCAGATCGATCTCATCGCTAAACTCCAATTCACTTCCACACTCACTCACTGGCTCCCTGGAATCTCCACTATCTCTACTCCAAGTCTGACACTGATGAATGTTTTCTAGAGATGTCGATGAAGACATCGCACTCCCACTACCAGCGAGTTCCTGGTGGCCTCTAACCCTATTCCTTCCACTTATATGTCTTCCCCAACTCTTATCGTCAGCTTTCTCCCAGTTAATGTCCATCCTTCCCATCTTGTCGCCTAGAGCTTCCATGCGAGCACTGTTTCCGCTATTCATATCACTCCCACTCCAAGATTCGCCCTCTCCGTACGTGAACTCTTGCGAATGCGGATCATCAGAATCTGGAACAAGAGTCGCTTCCAATATTCCCAGATGCTCCTTAATTTGATCAAGATTTTGCAAGAGTGTATTAGGAGGATAGTCTGAGAGGAGGGCAGCGATAAGGGTGGGATCAATGAGCGTATATTCTGCCTGTGGTATTAGTATTGAAATGTCAGCTCAATGTATCCATTTCCGAAGAGCTGCACAGACCGAGAGAACAGACGCAAGGGATGCCGGATCCAGATCGTTCGGCATGATGTAGACTACGCCGTGATATAAGAAACTGCGTTAGGGGAAAATGTCAAGGAAATATTGATTGCAGGAGTGAGTTTCGTCGGTGCTGTAGAATGAAAAGATGATACATGCATACATCAATATGTACAGAGAATACCGATGTATGTTCATACCATGCTTCGCAACAGATATTATTCACATTGTTTCCCATGCATACAGACAATATACTGCCCACTATCATGGGCGCCAAACACATAACAGCAAGTTCCGAGTTCCTAATAAAAGCCCCCCGCGACTTTTGTCACAACATCCGGTCATAATGTAAGTCACGTGATCCGTGGCGGCTCTGAAAAGTTGCTTGCTTCCTCAAAATGTTGGTTGGCCATTTACAGACCTCAACAACAAGCCATACGCCTTCAGTGCAAGAACGATGCCCCGAGTAATCAGACCTTCCAAACCACGCCATGATCCCTTACACCTTGAGCTTGAAGGGGATGAGTCCATCCGCAAGTTTGGACGTGTAACCAAGCCTGGGAAAAGAAAGGCAAAGGAGGAGGCCGACGATGATGAGCCTGTGAGTCGTGATCGGATATCTGCCGAATAAGCTTAAATAATCTGACGCAAATCGACAGAAAGCCGAAGATGCCAGGATGTCAAAAAAGATTTTGGATCTTGCAAGAGACCAGCAAGAAGAAGTTGCTCGAGAGCTTGGACAGGATGATGATTGGGAAGATGAAGAGGAGGCAGAGGCTGAACCGTGAGAACAAGCTTCTGCTTTGAGTAAAACTTTACTGACTTCACTTTTCTACCTCTAGGTCAAGGCGACCGAGAGACATTGCTCAAATACCTTCCGATGACGAAGAGGAGGAGGAATTCTCGGATGGCGAGATCTCCGGAGGGGAAGAATACGCTGAATTGCATATCGACCCAGCCGACCATGCTACGCTCGACGCTTTGAACAGGGGCGGCACGGAACCGATGGGACAAGATCAAGGCGAAGAAGATGGAGAGCCAAAGACATTGGCAGACATGATCTTTAGCAAAATGCAGGGAGGGGCGGTAAGCAGAGGTGTGGAAGATGAACGTGAGCCTTTCTCTTCATGCCCTTGAAGTCGTAGCTGACTTTGTATAGATGAAGGACCACCTGACCCCAGGAAAGGGCTTAATCCTAAAGTTATTGAAGTTTACAGCAAAGTTGGCTTTCTTTTGTCTCGTTACAAGTCAGGCCCCCTTCCCAAAGCTCTCAAAATTCTTCCTTCCCTTCCCCATTGGGCACAACTCCTTGCCCTCACAAAACCGACAGAGTGGACCCCCCATGCCACTTTTGCTTGTACCAAGATCTTCGTCTCTAATTTGAAGCCGACAGAAGTTCGAGTGTTCTTGGAAGGGGTTTTGCTGGACAAATGTAGGGAGGATATGAGAATGAACAATGGGAAGCTGAACGTACACCTTTACGAGGCGCTCAAGAAAGGACTTTACAAACCCGCTGCCTTCTTTAAGGGTATCTTGTTCCCGCTTTGCGAGGTGTGTCCAATGTTCTTAATTAATATTTTATGCTGATGTATCTCTTTAGACGGGCTGCTCACTGAAAGAAGCCGCCATATTTGCGTCTGTTCTTTCCAAGGTGTCTGTTCCCGTTCTTCATTCCGCAGCGGCCCTTCTCCGCCTTGCATCGATGGATTACTCTGGACCCAATTCGCTTTTCATCCGCATCCTCCTTGACAAAAAGTACGCACTTCCCTACAAAGTAGTGGATGCGTTGGTGTTCCACTTCATCAGATTGGCGAACTCGCCGAGAAGTAAGGATGGGGAGGATAAGCTGCCGGTCTTGTGGCATCAGAGTTTACTGGTATTTGTGCAACGGTTAGATCTATTTTAACGTGTACAGCCTCTTTTGATTGCTGACATATCCTGCAGATATGCTTCTGATTTAACACCGGACCAGAAGGATGCGTTGCTGGACGTTATTCGTGCTCGACCACACCCCACCATTTCCTCAGAGGTCCGAAGAGAGATCGTGAACAGCGTTGAAAGAGGTGCGCCTAGGCCTGAGGATGGAGAGGATGTCAAGATGCAGTAATGGGTGGTCGTGCTTAGTCGGATTGTATGTAATATACAGCGTCTTCAATGATGCATGGATGTCCTCCCACAAACTACCGCCACTATTAGTGGAACAACTAACAATGAATAATGTCAAGTTGGTTGAGCATATCGCTACACTTGGTTGTCCACAAAATATTGCCAGCGTACAATTTGCCGGGAGATTACAAAATGTCATGTGTGATGTGCGAGTCGTATGTATATTGATGACAATCATCGTGATCAATGTTGTCGCTGATATTGCCGTGCGTGACGCCGTGTATAGTATTAATAACGAAAAAAAGAAGCTTATTAATAATAAGAAGCTATAAAAATAGAAAAGTGAATGATGATGATGACGGCGAGGGGAGCAAAAGCCACGTAAATAACCAACAGCTCAACTTCCACGTAACGATATAAAAAACAATTGAGAATCACGTGACGACCCTTTATTTCTAATTTCCCCGGACCAAACGCGTCTCTCCCGGTGTCATATAAACCCACCCCTCTTTCCCCTTCTTCCCCCCTCTTTTCCGTTTTTCTCATCCTTACATTAATTGACCATATATTCCCATATAACTCCTTTTCGCGTTTTACGTCTACAAGAACAACTTTCATTAGGACAAAATGGCTCGTGAGTGCAATGCATACCTCTGGATGACGATGTCCACCTGGGCGCAACGCGTTCTAGCCGAACCGGATGCTGACGATGTATTTTTATCTCCTGTGTAATAGCCAAGAGTAAGTTGGCGTGTTATTTTTTGCCTTCTTTTTGAGGCATGTGGCGGCGATAGGACCGCAGAAGACCAATGCAGAAGACCAATGCACTATGCCTGGACCGCACGCGTTAGACAAAATGTGAGGCCGTTGTTGACGTTGACGCGTTCGGTATCTTTCTTCCTCCCTTCTGCTCCTTTCCCGACACGCATCCGCGCACCCACCATGTCAACAGCTAAAACCGGCGGCAAGAAGAGATCCGGACAACCCTCTGCCTAGTGAGTTCAGTATGGTTGTTTCATGCATCGCGGACGTGTATTGATAGTGGATGTAGCAACATTTACATGAAGGTTCAACTTGCTAAGCTCAAGGAGGAACAGGAGAAGTCTGGCAAGAAGATTGACCACAAGGTAAGCCGAGGCGCTATATACATGAAAACAGGAAGATGGAATTGAAACAGGTTATCGACAGGAAAACTTCAAGAAGGTTGCTGCTGACTGGAAGACCGCGTAAGTTTATTTCTCGCGTCTTTGGAGACGAGATCTTTTGACTGACGCAATCAATGTCTAGTCCAGAGAACCCCGTAAGTCTCTTGCTTTGAGATGATATTTCCAGCATACAGCCCAACAGCAAACATGAGCTGAGTTTGTGCGCAGAAAAACAAGAAGTAATGGTATGGCGAATTCGGCGAGGAATACTGCAACAATAATGTATGAAATGGAGTAGGGAGCAGATGTACAATTCTGGGTTGAAATTGTTGTATATTCCCTATGCATGATGCATTTCGAAACGTACATACATGCAGTTCGTTGTAGCAATTGCATAATAATAAAGCACGCCGCGGGCTTTGTCCGGTTGCGACGGCTACGCCGAGTTACGAGATAATAAATTAAGTGGACGCTGCGAGGAGGCTTCTTTTGGAGCGACCTTGCGCCGCTCCACATCTACATTCACAATTTACAATCACCAGCAGGTGCAAGCGAGCCATGTCCAACTACCCTCACTCATCAGCCATCGCATCCTCCCTCTCCACTTCCCCATACGGTAAGTTCCCCTTCCAGAGCCCGTCACCTCGCTTACTCCACGCCCCGCAGCCCTCCAGTCGAACCTCGAAAACCTCATCTCCAGATCGCGCACCCATCCACACCCGCATCGCGTAGCAGGCGAACACTCCCCACCACACCACAACAACCATCTACAGCAGCCCTCTCCCTCTTATCCGCACCCAGTGGAAGGCTCCGATAATGATCTTGACAAATCTACAACAGGTCATACGCTTGCGGGACATCACGGCCCACGGGTAGGCACCATCCAGGAAGCCTCTTTTGACGAGCCACTCATATTTCAAGATGACGAGGATAGTATCAGCACCGATCGCCAACGAGGGGAACGTACAAGTCTTTTGAACCATGATTGGAAGAGGCGTGTGTCGGGGACATCTAGACGGTCATATGGTACCGCGAGTGCACCTCTGGGAGCGCATGAGGGTTCCTGGCAAGCCTCGTCGGTGGATGGCCTCGGCGTAGGCAACAGCAGGTCAAGGTCTAAAGCCCGCACACCACCTCGCCGTGAAAGCGAACACGGCCGTAAAGACAGAGATGGAGATGTCGCCCAACCGCGTGGCGTTCCTGCTCAGTCCTCATCCGACGAAGATTCTACCTCCACTCGCAGGGGCCGTCTTCAAGGTTCACGTCCGCTATCTCACACATCTTCTCCGTACTCCTCTCCCACTTCTCCCTTTCGCAGCAAAACTGTGCGTGTAGCAGACGAGTCATCCGACGAGGATGAAGGAGGGGATCTTGCTCGAGGGTTACTAGCAACGAGTGGAACGGGCGTTTTCGCAGGCAGTGGTAGGGTAGGAGACGCAGGACTAATGGATTTGGACCCGGTGGAAGAGCTTGACGCCGAAGATCTGGAACTGCCGGTGGGGGAGGATGGAACAGAAGTGAGAGATAGGACAAAAGCGTTCAAGGTACTGTCATTTCTTCCTTGGGTCCATTGGGTGAAAGCTGACTATGATAGGCTGAGCTTCCGATCATCCTGCGCTCTGCTCTGCCAGTCTTTTTCACCCAGGCTGCGGAGTGGTCTCTGGTCCTTGCATCTGTTGTGTCGATAGGGCATTTGGGAACAACTGATCTGGCTGCATCTTCGTGAGTCTTTGGACAAACCAGCATGTAGACACCTGTCTGACTCCTGTTAGGTTGGCATCAATGACTGCCTCCGTGTCTTGTTTCTCTATTCTACAGGGACTTGCTACGGCTTGTGAGTTATTTTATCGGTCCTCGCACCACGATGCAAACTGAACGTGAACCTAAGTGGATACCCTTCTCCCCGCCGCTTGGACATCCTCAGACCCTTCGCGGGTGGGTCTCTGGACTCAACGAATGTAAGTGAAGGTCTGCGCATTTGGTTATAGAGCTCATACATACGTTCCAGGTTCATTGTGATGGGGTTCTCTATGGTAAATAAAAGCTCTCTATCTCACTTGGCTGGGTGGCTAACATGTGATAGATTCCGATGTATCTCCTGTGGTGGAATATTTCTCCCATCCTTGTTGTTCTAGGACAAGGTGAGCATGCCGTCCGTTTATGAATTAGTTCTGCTTTAGCTAAGCTTGAACCAGATCCAGAGGTTTCCCACCGTGCAGGCGTCTATCTCAGATGGCTCTCGATTGGTATCCCAGGATACGGAGGCAACGTACTGGTAAAAAAGTGAGTTGGAGCGTCGCATGCGCGGTCGGGATCGGGAAGCTGAGCCATTCAAGGTATCTTCAAGCACAAAATCTCATGCATGTCCCGACATATACATTATTTTTTGTTGCGCCTCTCAACCTCTTTATGAACTGGTTGCTGGCAAGTTGTCATCTTCACAAGTTGAACGCAGCTGGGAAAATTTAGCTGACTTTGAGCAAGGTCTGGGGTCCAGAGCCAGTTCGTCTTGGTTTCCCTGGCGGAGCGTTTGCTACTGCCATGAGCTACAATCTCGCGGTTCGTTGCTTGGTTTCCGATATACAATTATAGCGCTGACATCCCGCCGATATAGTTTGCCATTTCGTCCATATGGGCTATATTCTTCGGGCCTCGCGATGCTTTCCACCCTATACGATTCAAGTATGCCTTCTCTAAACTTGGTACAGTCACCTCTCTAGGTCTGGCAGGAACTATCATGGTATGCTTCTAACTCTAACTCTAAATGGCTAGCCCTATCTAACGTGATGTAGCTTTCTTCTGAGTGGTGGGCATGGGAGGCGTGCGCCCTTGCCGCATCTCTTCTTGGCCCAACAACGCTTGCTGCCCAGTCAGTTCTTCTTTCCACTGCCTCGACGTTCTTCCAAGTTCCCGCGAGTCTGGGTATTGCGTCTGCGGTGCGGGTAGGGAACTTGTTGGGAGCGGGGAGAGACTGGGAAGCCAAGTGGGCTAGCAGGACCTGTTTGTTTTTGAGTGTGACATTTGCAATGGTCAACAGGTGAGTGCATCTTTTCCTTGTGGGATAATCAGTCCATTTGAGGCGTGCGTGAGCTGATAGGGTACCTCAGCTTGATCTGTATTATATTCAGGACTAATTGGGGTTACTTATTCAATAATGATCCTGAAGTTGTAGCACTCGTGGCTTCCGTTATGCCATATATCGCCCTTTTCCAAGTATGTATTTCTTTGGTCCTCAGACCTACACATACGTGACTAAAAACAACCATGCGTAGATTGCAGATGGTATAGCAGCAACGTCGGGATCCATTCTTCGTTCACTCGGACTACATACGACCGGCGCTCTGATTAACCTCACGTCATATTATATCATTGGCCTCCCTTTTGGTCTATGGCTTACATTCACGCCCACATTTGCACTCGGCCTGATTGGCCTTTGGCTGGGTCTCAGTGTCGCCCTAGGATACGCGAGCGTGCTCAGCGCAGTGCTTGTCTGGAAGGCGAACTGGGTGAGGGCCGTAGAGAGAGTTAGGGAGAGATTAGGTTTGGGTGTACATGGTGTGGTTGGGATAGATGGCAAATGGGATGAGGGAGAACAGGCTATTGACGAAAGGCAAGAGTTGTCATAATATCGTATTTGTGGCTGCAGTGGAAAAATAAGAGTGAGAAGACAGATAGGCGCTTGGGTGAGAATAGCCTGGAAGAGTAATGGTCGCCTCTCAGCTCGCGATGCGCCGTCGCTCCGTCCAGTACTCGAGAGCTGGTGAGAAAGCTAGATGAAGGATATACCATTACTGCTAGTATTATGTATGAGTACTCGTTTCAAATATAAATACAGTCAACGTTCATATATTCGACTTGTGTCGATCTATTTTAACCCTAAAGTTTATTGGGAAGACCCACCATATTTATTAGCCGAGTAATTAGATAATTAATTCCGAAAGCAAAAAAGATAAACAGAAAAAACATAACGGTAAATTGAATGAAATTAAGGGGGTGCTATTATTATTTTATCTAACCTGTGATGGGCCTGGCCCGCGTGCCTCACGTCACTGCGCCCGCCCGTCGCCTCACATCTCAATTTTCCACGCTGAGCAGCCTTTTGCGCGCCCCAATCGACCCCATCTTCTCTCCCTCTCTGCCGCCTCCGCCCCACAGTTGCAGCAGCGCCCCCCCTTCCCGCCACCGCTGTTCAACGCCCACGCTCGTTCCCCATCACCGTCGTCTCTGCACTGGATCGCTCGTTGTGTCGCGCAGACACGGATCCTTCCTACCTGGCAAGCTGGACCAGTACCTAGAAGACGCTCACCGCTCTTTTCTCCGCGTGCAGGAGGTTGCTCGAGCGAGGCCAGTCAAGACCCTGCGTATCGGCGTGCACGCTCGGACCGCTGGAAGTGGTTTACCTAATCCCCGCTTGCGGTGCACGGATCGGGGTCCGCTGGTGGTAAACACGGGCTCTCGCTGATGCTGTATCGCCCATACAATCTCCAGGCGCAATCCATGCCCTCTCCACATCTTCCCCTTGCTGGGCCCTCCATCCCCCCCCACTCCGCTCGCCACAGGCCACGCACCCTCTCCCTCCACTCCCACGACAGCCACCCACCGCATGAGGATCAAATACATCCGCCGCGCAAGTATACAGACCCCACTCCACATATACACCGTCCATCCCCCAGCCAGCGCCAGACCCAGCATCAAGACCAAGATCTCGACGTGGATCTCGACGCGTATTCGGCCGCCGACTTTGAAGCTGATGAAGTCTCGCGAGACAGGGATCCCGCCCTGAGCTTTGTGGCTTCGACCATCGATTCCGTGGCTGGCAGCTCGCAAGGAACGATGACATATGACCACTCCTCCCATATGACAGATGCCAAAGGTGAACAGGAACCGAGCTTATCTATGCGTTCGACAAGTGGTCGCGCTACGACTTATTCCTCTGCCGAATCGTCTACTGGCTCAGGCGCCTTTTCCTACCATGCCTACTCTGATCACATCTACACTCCTCCGCCACCCCTTCCCCAAATACCAAACGGATACAACTCTCCGGATACGTCAGGTATGACTACCGATTATCCCATCGTGCGTAGTAACGCAGAACAATCCCATACTCGTCATATTCATCCTCCCCTTTCACCTTCACATTCCTTTACACATAGACCATGGAAACGCGATGCCGTCAACCGCTTACGAAGCGACTCGACATCATCGGCTTTCACTGCAGATTCAATGTCCACGGACAACTCGGCTACATCGTCCAGTCGAATTCCACTGCCAGATGCGGCTTATCACTATGCGTATGACGACTTTACATTGCCCTACGAACAGGAGCAGGCTGAGCCTGAAGCCCTCGCAATGATCAAAGAAGGCAGAGAAAAGCTCCTGAATATGGAAAAGATTGAGGCAATGGGTGGCGCAGAGGTTCTTAGTGATAGCGTGATTTGCTCTCTGGCTGGCAAGTACAAACCGTGTCCCATGATAAGACATTTGCTGATCCTGTTGATCAGGCGTGACACATCTTCTTCTACCATCATGCGGACCACGAATGCTTGATCTCCTTCCACGTTTGCTATCGGTGCTTGCGCCGTCATTGGTGGTATTGGACCTATCCGATAATAATCTGGTTCTTTTACCTGAATCACTTCAATATTGCACTTCATTGGAAGAGCTCAACCTGTCGGAAAACCCTCTGAGACTTCTTCCACAGTGGATGGGGAATTTGAGCGCTTTGAGAGTACTCGTAGTAGATGGATGTAGGCTTACGGTTCTACCACAAGGACTGTGCCATTTACATTTCCTGCATACTATCTGTGGTGAGTGAGAATACGATTCTGTGTAATGATGATGATGCTAAATATTTGTCAGTCCGACGAAACAAATTGGTGTGTTTACCAACGTGGCTTTGTCTTCTAAGTCAGTTGGAGACACTAAAGGTCGATGGGAACCCTTTCACTCCTGAATGGGCTCAGATTGTACCTCCTATCTTGGGAGCGCCCTTGCCGATGATGGCGTCCAGCTCGAGGAGACGGAATGCCCATCATCGACATCTCTCCATCAATAATGGTATTCGCACTCCGGTTTCTATGGTGTCTTTGGAAAGCTCTGACCAAGAACCCAACTCGGCTTCGTCATCTACCCCCAACCTCGATCAATCATTCGGCGCTGCTTCTTCTTCTACTTCCCAGTCAACATATCTCGTGTCAGCTTTGAGCTCAATCGCCGAAACCAACCTACATTCCGCTCCTCTTCCCAAAACTCATGCAAATGGCGGGGCGTTGACTTCCCCTGAACCAGTTACGGAGACGCCTCAATCTCACGGTGGCTTGCGAAAGATGCGTTCTGCAGGTGCACTCCTGAGATCTCTCGACCAACCGACTTTGAACACCACATCGAATTTCACACCGACGCGTCCAGTGCTCGCTGAACGTTCTGTCACAGAAGGGAGGCGGGCCGCGAGCGCGATGGGTGATTACCAGGAGGAACTTCAGACCCATCCAGGAAAACTCACCAAGTCTCCTACTCCGAAAACTACTACACCACCCATTAAGACTGGCAGATGGGGATTCCTTCGTAAAATGTCCATGAATCGACTTCGACCGGATAAGGAAAAGGTAGCTGCTATCGCCGCTTCAGCCTCTGACAACCTCAAGTCCCTCCCACCCCTTCCTCCCATTCGTCACCAACACTCCGACCCTATACAACATGTCACCATCCGCCCTGGAATGGTTAGTACCATGTCCGCAGCCACATTGCCAAGCCGGAGGATAGCAGACTTTGAGGGGTCAGAGTTTGGCCAAATGAGCAGCTGTTCAACTCCCTCAGCATTGACAATGCCTATATCGGGGCTGCCGTACCAGCCGTCTCCTATGACTATGACTTCGACTGGGATCGGATCGGCATTGCGAGGAAAGAGGCGGAGTTTCTTACCGATCGACGGGCCACCTTCAATCAATGTCCAGATCCCTACGTCTGCCTTCTCGACCGCAGGTAGTGCAGATAACATTTCGCAACTAGCCGCTGAAACACCTATTTCCCAAGCCACAGTACTGCCTTACACCCCAGCCCAGCCTATGGTTGGATCCCCTGTCATCGATACCGAGCATGAAGAAAGGTACACCAGGGGACTTAATACTATAAAACTTATTCTTCGTGATCTCCACGATTTGTCCAGGCGCTCAATTATGCCTCGTGATGGATCCACAGCCATGGGTGATAGCAGTGCGCATAGCAGTTACGCCGGCTCTACCGTTCCCTCTGAACATCCAGGCTCCCCCTTGTCCTCAAATCGGGACTCGTTTATCAATGTTCGACAGGCGAGACGGCCGACTCTTGAAGGAGATGCCAGAGATTCGCCGGCGGCTGATTCAGAGGATTTTGGTGAAAGGGACCCATCCTTATCCGGCAAAAAGTTCAAGAACGACAGGTCAAAGCGAACTAAATGTATCCATGAAATATGGGAAACCGAAAGGACCTATGTTCGGAATCTAGGTGAACTGGTAACCATCTACGTTCGACCAGCCTCTCAACCTGTCAACCAAAGTAAATCCGTTGTGGAGACTGTTGTCCCTGCTGCTGAGCGCAAAATCGTGTTTGGTGGCGTGGAGAGCATCCTTGCCATTCATCGGGATAATTTCTTGCCGGCCTTGGAAACGGTTTTGAAACAGTTGGTCGAAAATGGGGACGATGAAAAGGGCACTTTGTCAATCAACACCGCATACAGTGTCGGCGAAGTCTTCAGGACTTACATTGCCTACATGAAGCAGTACTCCACGTACATCACGAATTTTGATAACGCTCTTGCTCGAATGAAGACCTGGTCATTGTCGAATTCTGGTAGCTCGACCCCTGCATTCTCGGGCAAGTCTTCAGCCGCAAATGTCTCTGTGAACGCATTGTCTGTTGGAATGGGCGCTGTCTCGCTGTCAGCATCAGCGGTTCAAACAACTTCGGGGCAATCCATGTCATCGAGTCAGCGGAAACGGGTCAAGGCTTTCCTGAAGAAGGCCAGGGAACACCCTATGCATTCCCAAATCAGTCTGGAAAGCTATCTGCTTTTACCGATCCAGAGGATTCCTAGGTACAAGCTGCTTGTGAGTGCTTTTTTGAATGAAACTGATTAATCTTTTGCTGATTCTTTTTTAAAGCTCACTGAACTTGCCATGTGCACTCCTGCTCGCTCTGACGATCTCCGAGACGCGCTGGATGACGCGCTCACTGAAATTTCTAGCCTTGCCTCACTCATGAACGAGGAAAAGCGTGACGCCGACTCTCGATTACGTCTTCTTGATTGGCAAAAACGATTCACAAATTCAGGGCGCTCTCCTCTTGTTCAGCCTCATCGTCGTCTTGTTATGGAAGGCCCACTCACACTGTCTCGTATCGTCAAAAAAGCTTCCACGTTTGTAGAGTGTGAGACTGTGGCCGAAGGAGATGGGGACCATACGATCATACCCGGCAAGGCCGTTGTTCCAGTTGACTATGTCATGCCCGAATCCGTAGAGAGGGAAGTGATGTTGATTTTATGTTCTGATATGATGGTGTTGGCGACAGACAGGGGAGAAGGGTGGGACGGGCATGTGAACGTTTTCAACGTGTTGAGGATGGCCACAATGCTGGAACCTGCTAGTTTAACGGCTGGCAACATCTTGAGAGTCGTGGATAATAACGTAAGTCGAGTTATGTGTCAGATGTGCTGCCAATAGACGCTGACTTAGGTCCTAGTCGATTTATTATTTTAGAGGAACATCTCGTGAGAATACACTACAATGGTGTAGGGCAATCAACTCTGCTCGGCGGTGATGTTGAGGTGGAATGGATTTGTGATCATCAAAAATGGATAATTTGCAAGGGACACGGTTGGCCATCTATCACTTTTATGAAATTTCATGCGGTAGCCTTACGATTTTCCAGGTTTAACGACCCTATGAGGTGGACTTATGTACTCTTTTTTGTAATAGTAGTAGAGTAGCCTGATGAGATCCGGGGCCTTGACGATTGCTATTGGCATGTATGGCTTGGCCTGCAACAAGCGGACTGTATATAAAACTGCGTTGGACAATACGCATCTGCATACCACACACAATCTATTTTGACGTCTCTGACAAGACCCCTTTTTTTTTTACTTCAAACATTGTAACCTTAAACACCTAAGCTTTGCCAGCCAAGAGACGTGCTCCCTCTGGTGCATCCTTGTTACCAGGGCCAAACCAGTCAGGGAATCCCTAAATCAAGCAAGTCAGATATGCCACCAAAAAACGCATCTGTCTCAAGAATGACTTACAAAGTCGGAACCCCAAGGAGGAGCAGTGAACCGGGTTTGCTTACCGCCTTCAGCGAGCTTGTCAAGTTTGTTCATGTCTTCCTCATCCAACTTGATGGTTCTGAGGTTGCTCTCAATTCTGGCAGGGGTTACGCTCTTGGGCAACACGACAACACCCCTGTTGACCTGGTAGGAGATGAGTACGGTGGCAGTGGGGACATTGTGCTTTTTGGCCACAGCGAGGAGATCGGGGTCCTCGTGCAAGGGGGATGAAGTAGAACCAAGAGGAGAATAAGCCTCAAGGAGAATACCCTTCTCTTTGCAGTACTTCAAGAGGGCATGTTGAGGGCAGTAAGGGTGAAGTTCAACTTGGTTGACGGCAGGGGTTACTTTGCCAGTCTTGATAATGTGCTCAATGATGGGAATACCAGCATTGGACAACCCGATGGCCTTGGCCTTGCCCTTCTTCAACACATCCTCCATCTGAGCCCAGGTCTTGGCTTGATCCCAGTCCCAGTCGAGGTTTCGAGAGCCATCGGGCTTAGTAGGGAAAAGAGGGTGAGTGCCGTTGGGTACAAGACGCACAGGCCAGTGAATGAGGTAGAGGTCAAGGTAGTCGGTCTGGAGGGACTTAAGAGTAGTATCCAAACACTCTTCGACACGATCATGGTAAGAGGACCAGCTGTAGAAAGGTGAGTTCATGAGGCGAGGGGAATGAATTGGCTTGACATACACTTTAGAAGTCAAGAAGATTTCCGATCGAGGAACACCGCTGTCCTTGATGCCAAGACCCACTTCGTCTTCGTTCTGATAATTGGATCAGAGTTTGCTTCGAAAGAATCCATTGGGATAGATGCTTACCTGGTAGCAAAGAGCACCATCAATGTGCCTATAGCCAGCCTTGAGAGCATGGGCGACGGCTTGGCGGACTTCACCAGCCTTGGCCTGCCAGGTGCCTAGATGTGGAAGTTAGCAGATGAGGCTGAGTGTGCAAGATAACCAAACTTACCGAGACCGACAGCGGGAATGGAAGCGCCAGTGTTGAGTTTGAAAGAAGTAGGGGCAGACATGATTGACGAGTTGAAGATGGGGAATGTAGTGAAAGTGAGAGTGCGGAATGGCTTAAGTACCCTCCGACTCTCGGACAATAACTTGAGTTCAACATCTCACGGCCCGGTTCTCCCGGACCGGGCGGGGCATCTTTACAAAGACCTTACGTCATACAAAGTTTCCTTGGTTGATTACGTATACATTGTCGGCAAAGCTCGGGTATATGTGGCTGAATTGAACTGCGCAACAAAACGGCATCGGGGAAGTCTGTGCTTTATCGCTACTCGGTCAAATATCAGGTGGGCCTGATGCAACGCCTGCTGATGGCGCATACAATTTCTGAAAGAGAAGACCAGGCTTTGTGTTGAGCCTAAATAAAAGATAACAGGGCTTGATCGTACGCCTGTATCAAGCAGCGAATTCCTGGAGTGACTCACTCCCCTGTGTGATTAGATCGCATAATTGTGGCGATGCAGTGAGTCACCACTATTTTGGATTTTTGATAGACCGAGTAAACATTCTTAAATAATTGATCGAAGTCCGGCGAAGCTCCGCAACCTCCCGCTCAACGATGAAGGTGTTGCAATGGTTTTCCTTCTGTTTGTGCTGATGATGTCTCAGGCTATCGTATCAGGCAGTATATTAATTAAACATTTCAATGTCTACATCGATAATCCCAGTCTCTTCGCAGAATTTAACCCAACCCATTAGAGTGAAGTTATGTTGGAGGGATGAGTGAATGGGAGCAGCGAAGATCTGCCGAGAGGGAGTTTCTAGCAGATTTGTTTTATGTTTTCTAGGAAGTCCTCCACCGTAGTCTTTCGGTAGATTTTATTCGATCAGTATTGTCGTCCTTCAGTTACTGCATTCAACATTTGCCAGCAGAACAGATAAATTCTTTGATAAATTCATTCCCAGATATCAAAGTTGACACTCCGGTCGATCCTACATGCGCATACGATTGTTACGAGTAGAGACGGACGAAAGTCGGGGTATAACCAATCAAATATTCGTATTTTTTATAGTACATCAATGTGTGAAGTCGGGTCGCAATTTGATGGGCATTTACTAGGTATCCTACAAACACAATCGCATCTCAAAATCTCAGTGCAGACTAACTGCAGTACTTAGCCTGGCAAAACGTATGGTATGATTAGTTCCGCTTGAGGCTCTACAGTTAACTAGCACGTATCTAGACAATCAGTCAACAGCACCCTCCGCTTCTAACAGCTTGTTCAACACCAGACGATTCTGTACTGCTAGACCCCAAGGCATCTTGTGCAGTCTATCCATGAATATTTTCAGCATAGTGCTCACTGTCCAAGTGGTAGATGAGCCAAGCAGCGGAAAGGTTATCTGACCACCGTGGGAGATCCACATCTCCGGCGGGGTTATACAGAGCCCTTTAAGAACGCGGATCAGTAGGCATATATATGACAGCAAGATTGGTACTGACAGTTGGCGGCAAAGAAGGCAACTGGTGAAGCAGAGCTCAGTTGTTGAGGAGCGTGCTTCAAGACAATCCAGAATATGAGGGCACAGTCGAATGTCCAGATTAACTCTCCAATTGACCTGTTAAAAGCGTGGATTTGTGACTTTTAGATTTTCCAAACTGCGGTAAAATTGAAACTTGATACTCACCCTCTCGGATTCTCCGCCATGAGCTCACTCAAAACACCGGCATGCCATACTATTTTTCTCACCTCCGACCCATCTGCCAGCCATGTCTTAAGCCACGACAGCGAACCTTCTTGAGTCATATCGGGCTCGTACTTGCCCGAAACATGTTTTATCCGCTGAATAAGCCCTGGACGGGTGAATATTAACCGTGCATGGTGATAAAGCGCTGCGGGAGTCAGGCGCAGACAGCTAGGAGTCCGGATGGGGAATGTGGATGTCGCAAGGCGCGTGAGAAGATACCCTGGTTGTCTAAGGTAAGGCCAGTAAGCATTTGCCTGATAGCTCACTCACTTACGTATCAAGGATATCTGTCTGCGCAGGATAAGCCGCCAGATCCATGCCATTTTCTGAAAGGCCCAGCCCTATCGCCTTTTGCAACAAGCGCTGGTCCATCAGCAGCCTATACGTATCGTTTGTGAGTTGTAGAATGTTGTTCACACAACCCAACAGGGATACTTACCTCCATATGGTGTACGTCACAATCCCCACAGTGAAATCAGACATGGCGATCTGCCCATCCTGTCCAGCCATACACATACTTAACAGCTTCAGAAACCTTGGCCTAGGGAGTCTCGGGTCAGGAGCTTCTCCCCTGGCGATGACTGATGCCCATGCCTCCGCACTAGGGGCCTCCCATAAGGCTTCGTCTGTTGGTGGATGGATGCGGGCTTCATTCACCATGAAGATGGGAGGGATCAACAACATTGCCGACATCTGGGCGTCCAGAAACTAAGACACTAATCAGCTGATCTTAAATGCTTAGGCGTAATATTTGGAGGACTGACATATACACCCCATCCCAGTCTCCTCCTCCCTTCATCTTTCAAATATGCTTTATACCTCTCTTCGTTGCTTGGATGTTCTGTCCTTTTATACAACTCATCCGTAGCGGTATCTAGACCTCTTAGCAAATGTAATCTTCGGCAAGTGGTGACAAGGCTGCATCTGAAGATCTCGGCATGGTAAAACATTTCCCGGGAACCGCAGACCACACCAAGGGCCGTTTGTAGAGTAAATGCAGCTAGGGCATAGCGGTCAAATTTCGCCCGTTGGTCGCTGCCCCTCTACGAATCAATCATGTTCATGAGCAACGGTCACTTGCAAAGGGTGTCACTTACCATCCACGTAATCATTCTCCGCACTAGTTCACAAAGTGCCACCGCAAGTGGCCGGTATTTCAGGTCTGCAAAAGTAGCCCCGATTGCTGCCACCGATAACAGCAGTACTGCAGGCGTGTCGCTTTCCCGAAAAGTGGGCCTGTGGAGAATAGGGAACATGGGATGGAATTTTTCGAAATATAAATCCACAAAGTCTGACAAAGTGTCATGATCGGGAAAATCATCGATATCCGGCATCAGCCAATGCGGCTGATGAGAAAGATAAATAAGTGAAAGCATGGCGTTGCGGGAAGCTTCGCTGATAGATTTCGGTCCTGGGCGAGGGGAACGGATATTTGAGGAGGCCTTGACACCCCCTAAGGTTAGGGGACGGTCTGGAACGTTGGGTTTAAATATGTTGGGCTGACGATGATGGTTAAACGATATCAGCAGTCAGTAGATGATCACCTACCCAGGGCGTGTCATCTTTTCTTCCGAATGGATCTGCCACCCCCTGAGCTCTAATAGCTTCACCTGTTACTGGGCTTCCACCTCTAGGTGTTGTGCAGAGTAGCCATGCAGCACTGAGCGTATCTGTTGAGCTCGCAGGCCCTACGCCATTGCTCTCAAACATGCTATTCTGGAGACCGACATCCAAATCAATATTGGTGTTAGATCCCCAGCCAAACAGATTACCGAACCATTCCCAGCTCGGATCAAATGTTAATAATTCTGGGTGGGAGGGGATTGTAGGAGTGGATAAGATGTCATCTACGAGTACGATATTAAGCTCTCGGGACATACAAGGCGATGATTGACTCTATCAAAAATGACCACGCACCACTTGGAATATCAATCAAATGTTTAATTGTTGAAGAAGAAGCGACATTCAAGTTGGCGGGGTCAATGAATCCGCTACCTGGCGTGCTTTGTCCCATGAATGGAGTGGCCCCAGAGGGCGCATTTGAAGATGACGGACTACTCTGGAACATACCATGTTGCTGCCTTTGCAAGTTGGTGTCAAGCCCCAGAAGGCTTTGCACCCCACCAGATAGTCTTCCCGGATTAGAATCTTCTGAATGGTCAATTGGAAGACCGGCACTGTGTAAAGGAGGGAGCAAGTGTGAGGGACCTGGCAAGGTAACATTTGGCAAAGGCGGTGCCTCGGAAACAGTAGCGATGCTTGATGAGGAGAGTTTGCGGCTAGAGGCAGTCGAGTCATATGAAAGCCTCCTTGATTTACTGTACGCAATGTGCACAAATAAGCATAGAATTTAATCGACTTTCTGAGACGAGATGGTAGTACGCACGCTGGAGACTCTCCATCACTCTCTCTGCATTCCTCCCCACGATGCATAGTACTCACATGCTTTGCACGCACATCGCTACGGCCAAAGCTTTTACTACAATAAGGGCACGAGTATGGGGTACTGCCGATATCTGCGATTTGAATTACTTATCAGCTACTTGCATGAACACCAGCAGCGTCGAGAGATTATATTTACGAGTCTTTTCATGTCTTCGAACGTGTCCAGCAGTTCCAAATTTTTTTGCACATCCTGCGAAGCAGTACCGTCAGTCCATCACATTGTTCCTTTAGTGCTTCCATAAGACTCTTGCACAAACAGAACGGGATATGTATGAGCGAGAAAGTAATAGATAGTAGCTGATAAGCCTGTCTCTCAGCCTTGGGAGGAAGGGATATATATGACACCAGGTCGTAAAAATATGTATTCTTGTGGGTTTGATCATTGAGGCGTGTCCACAGAGGTGTGGAATTTACCTCGCTCGTTGACCCGTTTTTGCTTGTGAAGTCGAACTGTGTCGTAGTATGACTCACCCTCCCATGAACAGAGATACGCCTTGTCTCCATTTTCGTCCTTTTCGGCTCGTCGGGGTCCAGGCAGAAATGGCATGGTTTTAATTTGTAAGCTCGCTATGCGCTGAGCAAGGAACGAATTGGGGTTATTTTTTGAAGCGAATGGTATTGATCGGTCGGTATGTCCGTGAGAAGTGGGATACAAACAATGAGTTATCTCTCAGGGGTTCTGTGATGCGGTGGGCTGTTAATGGCCTATCTATTGCGGATACAGGAGAGTTGCATACACAATACTACGCGATACGGCAGCAGTAGTAATTTGTGACTTGGCCTGCGTGAGCACACTAATGACAGCTGACATCCACCTCCGAATAGGACGCAGTATCCACCTCCCCAGGTGGATACCGGAAAACAATGTCGGACCGACATCAAACCTAAATTTGCCGACGAGCCCAAAAACAAAGAAGTCAATATTATGTAATTACTATACGCCCGACAACGACCCCTTATTGGCGGGCAATAGTCATTTCCTGCCTGCTTCCAGATCATTTATCGTTTTCGGACCCAGATCAGGCGAAATGTGGCACTATCACTACTGTAGGGCGAGGAGGAATATGTTTTCTATATGCATGAATACAAGCTACCCAGACATACGTTTGGATTACACCGGGAACACTAAAACGCATAAAACCGTAGATGATAGGACACGAGCGGAAAAAAAGAAGACGGGATATAATGTCAAAGGGATGATATGGTATACGGAACGGTACAAAAAGAGGAAAGTGTAGGGAACGCGCAAAGTTATGTGTCCAGATCACAAATTGGTGGGCGAGATTAGCACCGCAGCCTTTCCAATTCAAGCACTGAAAGCAAGGTCAAAATTGCTCGTCCAGCGAGCCTAAGATGAAACGACAGTCTAATACCGGAAATTGGCAGCTTGGGCATAACTGGTAGCCATTCCATCAGTATTAATTAATTTTCCATCTGGATCAGACTTACGGTCCGTCAGCCACATGGGTAGGTCTTCCAAGCCCATACGTATCGGCAACAGGGAACTGCAATTCTCCTGGGTACACCCCAGCGTCATTCATCATTGGCGCTTGACCATGCCCATGTCCGCTTCCGCTTCCAATACTAGGGCCTCTCTGCAGTTCCGCGTAGCCTTCCGAGTCAGTAGTTACTGCAGTAGCTGGTTGTTGAAGGGTACCATCTTGACCATACTCGTATCCATGCTGCATTGCATGAGACGGGTGGGGCGGATAAGCATGGTCGTACGCATTATCGTATCCAGCGTTGTACTGGTCATACTCGTACTGCTCACCAGCATATTGATCATGCTGGTATCCATAAGCGCCAACGCCCGCCCCGGCAGTGAAATCATGTTCAGGAACACCGGCGACCTGGTTAGGATCATCATCAAGTTGAGCCACGAGTTCCTGGCGTTGACGGTTTGCCGAAGACTGAGAAGTCGTTCTCTGAAGGGTTTTCTCAAAGCTGGAATAATAGAAAAAATTAGGACGATCATATGCCACATGGATGTCACACTTACAAGTCGTCATCCATGGTATCGTTTTGAGGCGAGAAATCAATGGGCATCATCTTCGAATCAAACCTGTTGCTCGGTCTCAACTTCCACTTTCTGAAAGCTGTCCATCCAATAGCTGCCAGACCGACAACAGAAGCGACGACAATAATTGCGATGAGTGCCGGTTTGCTGAGCCCGGATGATCCGGTAGAGGAGTTGTCCGCCTCTGAGGTAGATGATGCTGTAGAGGATTGAGTCGCAGAGCGCGAAGCAGTGGTTACCAGCACCACTGTAGAGTGAGCAGCAGTAGAAGAGATTGAAGAAGAAGAAGAGGAAGAAGTAACATCCGTCTGTGAGGTGATCTGGGCGGTACTGGTGGAAGAAGCGACCGAGCTAGTGGTAGTAGACGACGTCGTGCTCGGGATAACCTCGGTGGACGAGATAGAAGTCGAGCTTTCTACAATTAGTCAGCACGTGCTGCAATCTTGCATGGACATACCAATATCGGACGAGGTGGTGGAAGATACCAATTCTTCGCTCGAAGTCGTGGAGGATACCGCCGCGGTGGACTGAAAAAATGTGAGCAGACGGCGCCGTGGGGTAGTAATATTTTCTGATGCTCACACTACTCTGCACAGCGCTGGTGCTCATGGTCGAGCTGGATATCTCGCTTGAAGATGTACTGCTGACGGCTGAGCTGGCGAGGGTGGTACTCGACGCCGCGCTGATGCCACTGCTGACACTGCTGAGGGTCGCTGTGGCTGATGTCGCTGAGGTAGAGGACGCTGCAGCTGCATCTGAGGCGATGGAAGCGAGAGTGCCATTGTCGATTGGGGCTCCTGCTCGAGGAAGGAGGGGGCGGTTGGCGTCTGCGACTGCAAGGGCGCGGGCATGGTGTCTCCGAGGATGGGCCGGGGCGAGGGACTGGGCGTTGGCGAAGGCGAGGGCGAGGAGGAGGGGGGAGAGGGCGCTGAGGTGCATGGTGGAGGGATTGTAAAGAGTGTGGGCCAGCTGGGGGCGGATGGTGTGTAATTAGCGGGAAAAGGAGAGACTAGATGGAGGAGAGAAAAAAAGAGGTCTGAGCGTGAACAAACAACACGCGAACAACGGAACACAGCCGCGACCGCCGCGACCAGCAGAAGATCTGGGCCCGGCCTACGCCGCTTCGCCTCAACGCGCCGCGTGATGCTCACTGTCCCGATCCCAACGAGTGTCCAGCGGCGCTACCCTTCTGTCAGCCATGCGCATCACCCGCCATACATACATAATCCTTCAGCGCTGCCCGTATACTGCGCAGACTACCATGGCAAACAAGCCCCCCTCGCAGCCCCTCATCCAGGTCCCCGCCCTCTTCTCCATAGTCGAACCAGGCGTCTACCGCTCCGCCAGTCCAACTCCGTCGCAAGTGCCCTTCCTTGCCGGCCTCAATCTCAAAACGATCATTTCCCTGACCCCGGAACATCCTATTAAGCCTCTTCTACAATTCGTTCGTACAGCGGGCATTTCATTTGTATGCTGTCCTCCTTCTTGTACCGAAAATTCGGGCTGATTTCAGTTGGTGTGTCATAGGTCCATCTAGGACTCACCCATTGGCGCCGCCCGGGAACGGATTGGAGACCTGTCAGATATGAAATAATTAAAACCGCTCTCGAGGCGTACATCTTGGATACAAGAGCGCATCCCGTCCTACTCATCGATCCGTAAGTTTGCATTTATTTTCCACTGACCCCGGTCTCTGATGCAATGCGACGATTAAAAGGTTGGGGGTACATCAAACTGGCTGTCTTGTGGGAGCGTTGAGAATGATGCAAGGGTGGAACTTTGCTAGTGCTCTCATGGAGGTATGCCGTTAAATATGCTCAAAACGACACGATGCTAATTTATCCTACAGTACCGTGCTCATGCTGGAAGCAAGCACCGCTATCTCGATGAACAGTATATAGAGGTATGGCTTGGTGCTTTGTGGTGTGGTTTAGAGGGCTGACATATCTGAACAGCTATTCGATTCAGATTTGATAAACCTGCCAGCCCCACAATATCGGCCTTCATGGTGGCTGTCTTGCGAGGAAGCTGATCCGCAAGAAGTCAAAGCATTGGCATCATCCAGTGGAGGAACAGGGCTACTCGCGGACACGAATGGCAGAACTCAAGCAATTGTCTAAAAGATTGGCCGGGTCTGCCGCCATATCATTGCGAACTGGGATCCAAGCTCCACATCGCCGCTCGCTTCACCGTGAAGCCTACATTGGCTTGGGCCCAATCCTCCGTTTCTGTGTTGGCTAGAGTTCATATGTGGGGAGACCTTCAAACTCCAACATGGTCTCCAACTCGTAATCCGTGCGTAAATCAAAGTGTCATCAGGTGATTGAGCATGCCTCGAATCTCATACGTGTTATAGGAGCGCAGTCACGAGATATTATTGCCATTCATGCTGCAATTTTCCCGTCTCTCCTTACCTCCCGAAACTTCCAGTAGCCTGAGCCGCACTGCCCATAGCAGACATCCTCTCTCCAACCTTCTTATTTACCTAAAAAAATGCATTTCGTCAGCAAAAACTTTTCCACATGTTATCCCAACAGTATTTGAAAAAGAACAATCGGCTTGCACTTTGTCACTTGGCAGAGAGACTTACTTCAAAAAATTTCGCAGTGCAGCGGTCGATGCATACACTTTCGCCCTTCAAAAGATCCCCTTCAGCGTATCGGTGGTTGAGCGGTGTTGAAGAGATACATTTAGTGTGACATGAGTTGACGAGACGGTTGCTATGATGCCAGCATTCCTAGTTAGTATCCAGATCGCCTAACATGAAGGCAGCTTCAATGGGGAATAAGGAACGTACAAGACATCTGTGATCATATCGAGCTCAGCGACGGCCATTTCTATTTTGGCGGGGTCGACGGAACCCTCAACAGATCGGTCTTTTGGTTTTAATCGTCAGTTTTCATGAAGATTTGGCGGACTTATGGAGTCGCCTAAAAATCAGAAGCGTGTAAAGAACATACTGTTGCCTCCGAAAAGAAAACTCATTGTAGCTTTGTAGTTTTAATGTAAGTGGTACTCCCGTGCTGAATTTGTCTCGAGTGTTATATGCGGACCCTTCGGATAACTGAGCTGGCGTTGGTGGAAAAGACCCAAAGTTTTCAGAGTAAACTGGCGTTCGATGTTATGGGTAGTGCCGTTGTCGGTGGTGGGAGGAGCGGTGAAAGACGTCTTCACGGCCAAGTTTAGTGCGTAATTCTTCGAAAGTAGCTTTTGATTCCGTCGGCAGAAATAATTAATAATGGTGATAGTTATTAACAGCTACAACAGCAACATCAAGGGTAATTATTTAAAATTATTTTTTTAACATTTCATCAACTATCATCTTCTATCGATTTCATTCGTCCAGAATACTCATTAGTCTGACTACTGGCTGGAGGAAAAGATACTGTTACCGAACAATGCACGAGGCCAAATGTTATCTATACTTCTACTTACTGGTAATATTAACAACTAATTCCTGCCATTATTCCGTCGTTCATGTGATAATACAGTTCGCATTCTTTCACCAGTCAACTTGGCAATCATTTGCTATTATGTTTACACGTTTGCTATCCATTTTTCACAAGCATGTTTGGGATCATGGCTTATAATGCCCGTTCCTAGCAATCTTGCTATCCTCTCTCAAGGCATAGCCAGTCCACGACTCATCGTACAAAGCTGACTTGGGTGCCTTTCCCTCTGTTTCTCTGATAAGCTCATTGGCCAACCATCCGATTGCAGCTGTCATACCGCTCCCGCAGCTAAATATGAGAGACTTGTCTCTGCGTTCAATATCATCCCACATTGCCTCACCTCCTACACCGTCCACAAGGACCTGTTTCAGCTCCGACACCGGTCTGTAGTTGGAGAAGGGCTTTTTGTCAGTGGCAGGAATGAGATACTGGGTAAACGGGAGAGAACGAGAGTTGGGGATATGGCCTGAAGGCAGATTGGGTCGAGGCTCTGGGTTGATACCCAGGAAGCGCGCGGCAGGCCGATGATCGAGCACAATTTCTGATGAGGGGTCCGAAAGCGGCTTCTGACAATTGGATACAATGTCTTCATAGGCTAAAAAGATGGCAAAGGCAGGTTAGTGACAGAGTGGGAAGAAGAGAGGACAAAACCACAAACGCACATCGAACCCACTCTTTCTTAGGACCTTGGACTTTGGGGTACTCGCTCGACCCGACTTCGCCCGCTTCGCCCATCTCGACTTCATTACCTTCCTCAATCCACCTAGGAAGTCCCCCATCAAGTACTGAGACCTTGTCATGGCCGAAAGCTACTCGCTGTTAGCTCTGCATTCTGGCTCACGTATACATATTTATGATATGGCCGTACCTTTGAACGTGTACAATGCTCTAGGAGATGAGAAGATACCAATGGTGTCGTACACAACGACGTGGGTATCTTTTTGGATTCCAAGCTTCTCTTTGGGCCTGTCAGCGGTATGGAGGCTGAAACAACGAAATGCGATGCTCACCAAGTTCTTTCTTGAATCTCTCAGCACTGGGCAGCATATGAGTCAAGCTCAAGGGGTTCTTGCCGACTGACAGTTCGGCTACCTCATCCAAGTCGAACCGTCGAGCATTGGGAATGCGTGGGCCGTTGAGATACTCAGCCAAGGCCGAGCGAGGAGAATTGGGCATATGCCATGTGGCGTCGAGGGGCAGGATAGTTTGCTGATAAGTGAATAGGGGCATGACATCAATAAAATGAGCATGGTTGGACCCGCAAGTCCACCAGGGACGCAGCTAGTGGTGGAAGTCACAGTCTGTGGATGGATGCTTACCTTGGGAAGATCATTGTACTGCTTTGGGGTGAGCAGCAGGGGAACTCTGAGGTGAGCTGAGGTTGTGAAACCCCTTGCTGTCCTGAGATAAGGGTTTGCGGTGGATGAAAGTTTCATTATGGTTTGGTGTGAATAGGGCTGTGGGTGCAGCCAGTACGTGTGATGGAGTATTGGGATAACAAGGGAGTATATGTCGCACTTGTACAGTACGAGTAGTGAGTGATCGTGTATGAGCAAATCCCTAGTCAGTCCTCTACCACACACCCCCCGCACCGCCGTGCGCCCGAACCCGGTCGGTACGCTACGGCGTTCGGCCCTCCGGCTATTCCGGAACCGGCAGCGAAATGGCACGTCATCCATTATCAATTCAATTACAACAACAAGCAATAATTCAAATATCTCAGACTCAGTACATCATCAGATACGAGACATTCTACGATACAGAAGGGGATTCTTTGCGAGCAGAAAATAGGAAATGGAAAGAAGCCCACGCCCAAATGATTAATTGTCGCAAGCGCAAAAAATGGTGAATTGTTGTAATGCTATGGAAGTGAAATGATACGAATATGAAAGCTGGTGCGAGTTTTCTATGATAGTAGGAAAGATCCCCTGCCATCCCTCATTGCCCGTTCAAATTGAGCAGCCAGGACCTCTTTGCTCGAGTAATCCGGCATTTTCAGGTACTGAAACCAGATTAGCACCTTTCAACCATAGCAAAAGGATTGCTTTGACTCACTAGAGCGCAGGTCATTACGCTGGGAAGATAATCATCGGCCTTGTAAGGTGGCTCGTGAGGTTTTCGAACCACAGTGAACGGCGGAGTGAGACCTCTGAAACCGCCTATGGGTAATTTGGGTGCACCAGTCATGCTGTAATTGAGCGTCAGAAAACAATTTTTTACGTGTTTTCACATGACAATTAGGCGGCAACTTACAATTGGAGGAATTGCCGTCGTTGCTCTTTATTATAGGAAGACATGACCTCGATCAAATTCTGCACAGCGCGGCTATCTTGATTGTACCCATGGTCAGCCTTGATGGCCACCTCGAGTGCTTTTATAACATCAGCGTGGCGTCGAGACAGATATAAGTCTGAAAGGCTTACTCTCACGGGACCAATCTTCATCCGCGTTGCCAAATAACAGATAAAGCTCATCAAGTGAAAATATCTTGATGCTCTTTATGGGGAAAATAGATGAGAAGCCTACGATCACCGCGTTCAGTTCACAGAACATGAGCAGACAATGATTTTGACCCACCATCTTGGAATGCTTTCACTTGTTCGGCCACACCGGACCCTAAAGTCCAATCCAGTACTTTTTCCAGATATTCACCTAGATTGCTGTCGTCCACCTCGATATGCGCACCACCGGGCTTAAGCTCAATATCATAACCAGGAAGAGTGAAATCGAGCGCAAGGTCTGCAAGCTTCGCGTCCCCAACGGTCAACGCAGCCAGTTTGGTCCGTCGTGACGAAGCGGGAATAGGAAGTGCTTCGATCTCCTTCCTGACATTATAATACCCTTGCAGTCTCTCTAACGATCGGGCGAGCGAGGGATCAACCGCCTTCAGAGTTGACAAACTCTTCTTGATGGGTTTGTCTAGCAACAGCTTCAAGAAGACCTTGTTAAAACTGATGTCGATTATCCTGCTATCAAGCATGGAGCGACCGATAAATTGACCGAGCGTCTTGAACCACTTGAGACGGGACGCCATGAGTTCAGCCGAAGCACGAGGAAGAGGAGACGGGAAAAGGCCGTGAGGATGGTGGACATAGTTGCCCGCAATGCTAACATCTTCATCTCTCCACACTTGAAGATTCCTCCTGGCGAATTCTTTGGAAGCAAGAGCATAAAACTCTAGAGTAGGACCAAGACCAGTCCCTATCTCATCAAAGTACTCCACTTCAAGGGTTCCAGGAAACGTCGCGTACATCTCCATAACCTTGGCACAGGATTCTAAGAGCTGTGTCCTTGAAATTCGCACCTTACGACGAAGAAGATTAGCGATATTTGGCATGTCGTCCCGCGATCGGCTCGACTGTTGAACTTTGAGAAGAAGACGAGGGAAGCCAAATGAGGTGAGCTGCAAGAAATTATAGCGCGTGTCAAAAGGGAACAGGAAGGAGAAATGCTTCGGCAGATCGATAGCCCATGTAGGAAGACAGTTGCTGGCGATGATGAGAATCTCTTCGAGCTGTCTCGTCAACTTTGCAGTTAATTTGTTGTTCACAAACAGATTCTCGTCCAAGGAGCCTTTCACGTCTCCCAAGTTATCGCGTCCATCAATGGACAAATCGTGTACGACTCGCAAAAGATGTAGGATCTTCGATGTCGAAGATACGGATGGCTCAAATGTAGATGGAAGGGGACTGGGGGCAATTGCCGATGAAGACTCAGCAGCAACTTCCTTTGTTGGAAGTGGACCTTCAACTTTTCTAAATTTGATGACTGGAGTCGTTATAAAGTCATTCACACCACTGAAACCTGCGGCATGTTTATGCTTGTAGATTGCTCCGTAGATAGTGTCATCGATATCAAGCTTCTCGCCATTAAGGAAAAATTCGAGGTGCCAATCAGTAGGCTCAGTTTTCAAAGCTCCCGCGTAAGAACTAGATCGCAATGGTGCAGCACGGTTGAAGCTAGCAGTGGATGGTCCAGTGACCGGAGTATTCTGTTGCGGAGTGGCGATGCGAGTACCTTGAGGTGTCTTGGCTTCAACACGAGACCCATCGGCAGTAACATCCATATTAACAACACTTTCGCCGGGTCCTGTAGCAGCAAGATCTTCCTCCATGACTTGATCGATCACCTGCACTAAATCAGCTCTTGACTATATCGAATACCACGGCCGCAACTCACAGGCGCGTCATACTCATCCTCAGAATAGTCCTCTTCATCATCAAAGTCCATTCCCATGGACATGGCTGGCAGAATGGACCTCCGCTCAGTAGTGGTCAATGCAGTGGGTGAAAGAGGGGCAGACGAAGACGGGGATGTCACCCCAGCTGCAGTTGCTGGTGTGTCATCGGCGGCAGACTCAGGTTCACCAGGAGGATTAAGCCGGGCACTGCGGCGTCGCCGCGGTGATCTGCCACTGGATGGGCCCGATTCAGCATTGCTGCTCGCTTGTGCTGGGACAGGCGGGGCAGCAGCACGAGAACCGGGTGATGCACCGCTGCCCGGGTTGCCGGCAAGAACGTTGAGAAGTCTCGATGTGCTTGATCCAGGGGCTCCACCTGGCCTGCCTGCTGCGTATGCCGCAAACATTTGCGAAAATCCGGAGCCAAAATTCCCATCTGCAATGCGCGGTCTCAGGTAGTCATGGACGCTTTTAATAGAAGCAATAGCTTGGATGGTAATAACTAACTGGCTAACGCTTTTCGGGATATCTTCACCCTCATCTGCCACAAGTCGAATCCGCATCGTGCGATGTACACTTGCAGTTGAAGGGCGGGAAGGATCGGAGCCCCCTCCAAAAGCAGTCTCCACATCAAAGCTCTCCAATCTACCGAGACTTTCGTGAAGACGCTTCACAAGAATCGTCAAAGGATTCGGGTTGGAAAGGGACTTATCGGAGAATGTATCAAAGAGCATTGCCTGCCTATCGGCAGGGGATACTTGACCCTGGATCTTCACAAAATCAAGGAGACCGTCCACTAAACCACTCTGAAGAAGCTCGAAGCTGGACAGGCTTTGTCTGACACTTGAGAACTGTGACGCTGTTTCTCTCAGGGCTTCTCTCAAGTCTGCTTCAGATGCCTCTGGCTCACAAAGCCTCCTCACTAAATCACTGATATTTGCCAGTACCTTGGAAGCCGCTCTCTGGTTGTCGCCACCGGTGTCAAATATTTTCTTAGCCATAAGCATACGAGCACGAATGATATTGGCATCATGGGGATCCAGATGGGAGCTGGACTTCCTGGGAGTCGAATGACCAGAGGTTTGACCGAAAAGAATTTGATTGCTGACGCCGGAAAGAGTCAGAAGAGATCTGAGATCGTTGGGGATTTCAGAAGCGCCAGGAGGATTGGACGGTGTCAAAGGCCTGGAATCAGGATTATCGACCTCGCCAGCCTTGTTCCCGGTGGCCTCCTTTGTAGCCTTTTCTTTTTTCGTTTCTGAATTGGCAAGGGCTTCAATTTCATATACCACACCTTCTCGCAAGAACGACACCTGATATATATCAGGAAGCTTGGTCACAAGTAGCTCAACAATTTGCAAAGCGTGAAGAACAAAAGCATCATTGTCCTTGGAAGAGATGATAGCACAGAGGAAACTGGCCATTGGAACATACTTGAGTGTTACGTTCAGTTGCTCCTCTGGGGCAAATGACACTGCCTTCACCAAACCGACAAGTACCTTTGTTCGTACTCTTAATACCACAGAAGCCGCGTAGACATCAACCAAAACTGGTACGACTGTCTTGATAAACTGCCCAATGAGCTCGGTGTTACTCTGGCAGAGGTCGTAGCGCAATTGCATTTGGACTTCAGCATCTTTGCGAGCTCTTTGAGCAGCAGCCTCGCGATTGGCTTGCAATGCAGAGATTAGATCGCTCGGGCTACGATCGGATGAGTCTTTATTGATGGCAACTGGAGTACTGGGCCCAGCAGTATTGGTGCTGGAGGACGCTTCTGCCACTCGACTGCTCCTTCTCGGCCTATCCGAAGAACTCTCCGACTTGCGGCCCTTCTTGACCCTTTGCAGATTCTTTTCGCTATAGGCCTTTACATCGAAGACCCCGTCCTTGGGTACAGGGGGTAAAAGTTCGCAAATGAGCGCTAACGCTTCCTCGACTTGTTCTTTCGGTCGGTGAGAAAGGTTTTGGAGCACTGCCATATCAGTAACACTTCCAGCCAGACCTTGAGCATTTGAAGAGTCGCCGTGCTCGCCTTCTTCGCTAGAAGAAGGAAGAACACCAGTGAGAATTTGATAGATCGAGTTGACCATTCCGGCTTCCAGCAAAGCAATTGATACTTTAGCAGAACCACGAGCAGAAGTAGTAAGAGCTTTCAAGAGATGTGTATAGGTGGAAGGAGTTATAAGCGGAGAACCACCAGAAGGCAACAGAAGAGCATTGATCGCTGACACGGTGGGGACATCGAGAAGACCTTCCAGATGATCGGCATTGTGTCTATAGGATTCCGTGGTTCGAACGATAGCAAGGGTGGCCTGCTCAACAAGCCGAGGATCGCCAGACGAGAGAGTATCGCGCAAGATGGGGAAAACTTCTTTGATTTTAGGAAAGTGTTCACTGGAAATGTTACGACAGCAATTGGCAGCGGCAGTTACAGCTGTGCGCTGTACATTGGTGGAGAAAAAAGGAAGGAAATTAAGCAAGGCACCAAGCCCGCCCTCGCGGACGACCGCGGAGGGATACTCCCCGGAGATTTTTTCCAAAGTCTGCATCAGGGTCAGCACTGGGCAACATCGTAACTCAAATGATACTCACGCTAAGAGTTTGCTCTGCCAGCTCAATATACGATATCTCAGTAAGTTTGGAGCAAAGGATTGGCACCGCTCCTATCTGGACTAAGGCATGCCCGCAACCAGGCAAGGCTTCCATCAAGTGCGCCAGACATCGGCAAGCCACAAGTTGACACTCCATTTCATCTTCTTCACCATCAGTCCCAGGAGCATCACCGGAGCTAAGAGCCAAGGCCGCGGCTAGTTGAGCGTCTT
Organism: Cryptococcus neoformans H99; assembly: GCF_000149245.1. Classification (NCBI taxonomy): domain Eukaryota; kingdom Fungi; phylum Basidiomycota; class Tremellomycetes; order Tremellales; family Cryptococcaceae; genus Cryptococcus; species Cryptococcus neoformans. The sequence goes on from NC_026749.1 coordinate 802,385, forward strand.
CGTCCATATCATCGTACACTGACTCCTCCTCATCACTTTCGCCTTCTTCAATATTGGGTCTGCCGTCCAAAATGGCAACAAATTCGGTAGCGAAAGATGTGGGAGAGAAGGTGCCGCCAAGAGTGTCCTCGTTGCTCACTAGAAGCAGCTCGCTGCATTCTCTCAGCGCCGCAAGTCGAGTAGCGATTCGTTTAGAATGAAGTTTTTTCTTCAGCCTCCTCAGGCGATTTGACAGGCCAGAAGATACGCCACCGAATGCACGGAAACCAGACCCAAACAAAGCCGCAGTAGCATCGTCAAGATTAACTCCGCTTTCTGACGCTAAGCGAGCAAGGCGATCATAGGCGGAATTGCCAAAGCCTCCGCCGGGACCGTCATTGTCTCCATTTTCATCCCCATCTTCATCTTCATCGTCCTCGTCATCTTCTTCATGGTCGTACTCATCCATCATATCACTTTCCTCTGCTACTGTCACATCGCCCTCTGGCTCGTCAATCCAAAGAGAATCGCCTTCGTCGTCGTACTCATCACTGACAAGATGCCGCGTAGCTGATTTTCGATGAGTAATAATCTATATTGTGGTGGCAAAACTTACATGTGTCGCCTTTCTTTCCTCGTTCACTTGAGTTTCCAAGACCGCTTCCCTTCCTGGGGCTACACCATGTGCATTCGTGAGCTCCCAGTCCGATAATCTAAGGGCGACTCACTTTGATTTAGATGGCATGTTCTTAAAATTTTTCTTCTCTTCCTCTTTTACACTTGCGGAAGCTTGATCTTCAGGCTTGGCTCGTAACTCGTATCTTTTCGTGGCAGTTGACGTCGATCCAGCAGACGATGCAGAAGAACGTTTTGGCTTTTTCGTTGGAGGTGTCTCCGCAGACGTTGACAGCTGCGTAACGCGCCTTTTACCTTTGCGATCGGTTTCGGGGCCAGGTACAGATGAGCTTGACGATTGCGGTGGCTGACTAAGACTCAAGTTAGGACCATTATCACGAAACGATCAAAAAGGAAATTTCGCGTCGTCTAGCTTTGAATGAGCTGCATTAAAGACGAACAGCAATGGTGACGTTCACAGGCCCCACTTTGATCCATTCAAGATAAAAAGGGAGCACTTGGCTGTGCATTATCAGAAACAACTCACTTCCTATCAGTTGAGTGCAAAGAGCCTTCGTCTATTGTTACTCTTTTCTTTCCTCTGGAATTGACAGTTGAAGACAGGTCGGCCGCCGTAATACTGGTGGAGAGCCGAGAAGACCTGCGAATATTCGAGTTGGGAAGGGTCGGGTTGCTGGATTGTTCAGAATGGGATTGTGGAGGTTGTAAGCGGGAGTCTTGTGCGCTGTCCATTGAGCGGAAAAGGGAAAGTGTACTGTGTACGGAAGGACCCTAGTTCGTGGGCCTGCTGAAGAGCTGTGGTGGGTATAGTGGGAAGTCTATGAGCGATGCTTGACACTCATGAAGTGGCGACAGTGGGAGGTTGCTTCATGGAAGCTGCGGAGGGGAATGGCGAAAAGGAGGATGTGGGGCCAGGAGAGGAGGAAGGAGAAAGAGAGGAAGAAAGAAGCAGTGTGGATGAGAATGGGGATGATGCGGCTCTCTGCGGCGAAGACGTGCGCACAGACCGCTCGCTACAGTCAGCGTCCCGAGGGCGGAGAGGCGAGATGTCCGGCGGATCGGGACAGAGTGGAGGAAAGAGGGAAGGAAGATTCTTCCTGTTCGTTCCTGTACTATTATGCGAATTGATCGTGCAGTAGTCGTTCGCTGACTCGCCTGCCGCCATGCCCCCCACACCGCCGCCGCCCCAGCCCAGCACCTACGCGTCGAAGCATCCGGAGAGCACTCCCCGCCTCCTCAATGCCCTCCGCGACCTCCACGCCACGGACCCTAAGGCCATCAGGACCACCGTACATCGCTACCCAGCAGCTCTATACGCCCATGGGCAGGATGATCATGCCAGAGACCGGTTCATAACGAGCTGGAAGATGACAGAGCATATGTACTTTAAAAAGTCCCTCGTATTTCCCACTCTTGCCAGAGGGTTATTTACCGAAGAAGTACTGGAAGGAGACCCCATGCCTCCTTTGGAAACATGTTCCCACCAAAGCGAAAGTAACCCAGATGCACCCAATGAGAGAATAGTGCTCAGAGGTTACGACAAATTTTTCAATATCGGTGAAGTCTCTTGGACTGAGGTGGGCCTTTGCAACGCTCTACCTGATGCGCTTTGCTGACACACAGACAGTGGGACGCCATGAAACAACACACCCAGGGACCATATTACCTTACGCTTAAATCTAACGGCTGCCTGATTCTCATATCTGCACTTTCTCCCACCCATCTCATTGTGGCCTCCAAGCATTCCCTTGGTACCACCACAGCTGCTGAAGGCGTCGATTTGTCTGGTACAGAGAAACTTATCGATAAGGAAAAGCCTGCCCAAAAATGCGAAAACTCGGCCTTGGAACCAAAGATTAGCCAAATTCGCCCCATACCGTCCTTCCCCCCGACAGTTAAACCACTTGATGAACCTTTTAAAAATCTTACTCTCGAACAATCGCAAGCGAGTCAATCACTCTCAAAGAACGCTTTGAAAAAAGCCGAGAAGGCTGCTTTGAAATATGTACAAAAGATGATGAATGAGGGCAAGTCTGAGGGAAGCTCTCAGTCTACTACAGCTGAGGAAAAGAAGGAGATAAAGGAGCACGAGGAGGCACAGCAACACGCAGAAGTCGGAAGACGGTGGTTAAAACGGACGTTGGAATCCAGCGGGAAAACAGAGGAAGAGTTGGCACGAAAACTCTGGGAGAAGAATTTGACTGCAGTGCTTGAGGTAGGCCGATCAAAGCTTCATTTCTTCAATTAGGGCTAATCGTGTCTAGCTTTGTGACGACTCCTTTGAAGAGCACGTGATAGCCACTCCTGAGCACTGGACCGGACTTCACCTCCACGGCCTCAATTCAAACACCCCACACTTCTCCACTTCTTCACCATCTGATGTGGCGGCATTTGCAAAAGAATTTGGATTCATTCAGACCAAATATATCCAGCTCGAATCCCTCGAACAGGTCAGGTCGTTTACAGCCGACCTGGCACAAAGCGGCACCTGGGAAGGTGAAATGATTGAGGGTTTTGTAGTTCGTTGTACGGTTAAAAGTGGACAAGATGGCATGAGCCAAGGCGCGCCGCCATACCACGCCAACTCCCCGTTTTTCTTCAAAGTTAAGTTTGAAGAACCATATCTTCTCTATCGCCAGTTCCGCGAAATAACCCGTGTCATGCTTCCTCTGCTGGAGAACACTGATTCCCAGAAAAGAGAAGAAATTTGGAAAAAAGTACGTTCTCGGGCGAAGAGGCCAGAGGTCAAAGTTTACTCTACATGGGTGGGCGAAATGATGAAGAAAGAGCCCGAACTATTTGAAGACTATAACCGTGGGGTAATTAGGGTCCGAGAAAGGTTTTTAAAATGGGCTGAGGAAGACGGCAAGAAAATGTGGGATGATGCGAGGGCGGGCAAGGTTGATAAGGAGCAAAGGACTGGTAATCGGGACGGGCTACCAAAAAAGTGGATCGTAGTACCAGCCGCTATTCCTGGTTGCGGTAAGATGCCGTTTTTTTTTTCAAACGTCATGGTCAAATCTAACTTCCTTACAGGTAAAACCCTATTGGGTGTCGCTCTTTCCAAAGTATTTGGCTTGGCCCATACGCAAAGCGATGACATTACCACTAAAAGGACCGCACCTACTTTCATCAAAAACGTGACCGATCTCCTTGTCACGCACGATGTCGTTTTTGCAGACAGATGCAATCACATCCCCAAGCACTATGATGAACTCGCCAAGATTGCAGAAGACAAGAAGCTTCAAAAATTCGATACCCGTCTTATCTGTGTCACTTGGGACCTTGACACTTTCCCGTACTACCGCCTTCTTCGCATCCTTTCTGATCGAGTGGTTGCCCGTGGAGAAAACCATCAGACTCTAAGGCCCGATCCTACCCTTGATGCTGAGCACGAGGCGGTGGTAGGAAAGTTCATCCGAGACTATACACCGCCTGATCCTGCCATCTTTAGTGACATCATCAGCGTCAATGTGATGGACAGCGCCAAGGTTACATTAACAAAGGTTGTACAAGGCCTTGTGAAATCTCTTGGTTTAACGATGCCATCGGAAGATGCCATCAACCAAGGCCTTGAAGCCGCAAGTCTATACAAGACGACTACACCATATCATCCCGCAGCTCGGCATGGCAAGTCTACTCGCTACTTTGCTGTGGCCCCAGAAATAAACCTTTACGAACTCACCTCCAAAGCCATCGAACCCTTCAGAGATACTGAGAAAGGCCAAAGCGCTTGGTCGTTCTTGGACGAATTGTATAAGCGTGGAAGAATTACTGCCAGACCACACGTTACTCTGTCTCACGAGAATAACGTAAAGGTCGAAGAGGAAGAAGCTAGAAGTAGAACTGGAGCACCTGAGAACAAGGATGATTCAGAGCTTGTTCGATCTCCTAGGCCAGGGCCAGAAGAGATTCTATGGGAAACTTGCAAATCCATCGCCACTTCCAAATATCCCCCGCTTTATTCTTTTTCTCTCACCCATCTTGTATGGGATGATCGTACTATGGCATTTTGCATCTCTAGCTTGTCTCCCGTGATCAGTTCTACACCAGATGAACCAGATGGCGCTGCTTCACTATCTGTATGTCCCGATCTGGATAGCGTGTTACCACAGGCCACGAGAACATATCTGCATGTGACGGTCGGTACTAGAGATGCGGACGTGCCAGCTTTTGAGAGTCGAAGCCTAGTCAAGGTTGTCAGAGAAAGATTGGAAGCTGGTGAGCAGGAGGGAGAAATTGAAGAGCTCGTCGCAAACGGAGGAAGTGTAAAGTGGATAAAGGTTGGTCCGGCCAGGAGCGAAGGCAGGATTCGAGGGATGGCATGAAGGAGGCCCGATAACACACAAGGCTTAAATTAGTACTCATTATACTCGATAATTGCTATGCACAATCATATCAATAGTAATATCGATCCGTTCCCGGCCAATATGTCCATTAACCCAATTCGTCAACCTCATCTTTATTTGGTAATGGACGATGTAAATGAGAAGTAAGATGTCAATTTGGCGTGATATCAAAATGTCTCAACGTGAGAGAGAGTGCAGAATAGTGGAGCTCTACAATGGTAACATTTGGTATTTGTATAAGTGGTACAATCTACTCATGCCAAGATATGAACAATAAGATATCAACAATACTGAAAATATCTATAGCCCACTTTCGTCCTAGAGACCCTTCCTTTCCCTTCTTGACTGAACTGCAGTCTTCTTTTTGATTGGGCTGCAGTTTCGTTTTCCGACAATCTCGCTTCAAAGTATCAACCCTACGGTCCCGGTTGGAAATTCCGTAATCCTATCCCCGCGCCAGAAGTTCCTTGCCCCCCCTGAGACTGTTGCGCCATCATTTGCTGCATTTGAGCCATTTGCGCTTGTATTTGCTCTTGTTGCTGTTGCTGCTGCTGAGATTGCGCTTGGGCGTGCTGACGTCGCTTCATCTCAGCCATTTTCAACCCGTTAATGAGGGTTTGCAACTTCTCTTGCGGTATATTTGTGTAGTCAAAAGCAGGAAGTACAATGCCCAGTTTTTGGGCATGTGATAGGATCTGTTGATATTGTTGAAAGGTAATACCTCGAGTTGTATTTTGAGGACGGGGTAACGATGAGTTGATCGGCGGATTTTGACCTTGCAGAGTCAATTGGGGTGGCTGAGACTGCAATACCCGAGACTGAGCTTGGGACTGAGCTTGAGCTTGCTGCTGCATCAACGTTGCAAATTGAGCCGCTGGTGTTGATTGTCCTTGGCTCAGCCCTTGATTGAACTGATTGACTGAACCTTGTTGTAAAATGGGAGAAGGACGGAATTGTTGATTCTGGGATGTGCCAGTCGGCGGTTGCGGCAACGTAGAAGGATTGGCAGGGGCACGCCGAGGATCCATGGTAGTCGGCGCAGCACGAGGATTTACCATTTGCAGGGGAGGGAAGGATACATGCTATTAATTGATTAGAACACTTCATCCGCCAAACTCAAATGGATCACTTACCACACACACTATCCCCATCAATCTAAAACCTCTGCCTGATGAGGCTCCGCCCACAGGAGCGGAGAAGATTATAAGTCCTCGATCAAGTCCAATCGAAGGAAATGGAATAACCACCATGTTGCTCTTCACATTGAGACTCGTGCCAAGTTGATTGTAATGGATCATACCGGAGTTGGGGGTTGAGCCGCTCGGCGTTTTGTCGGCGGGCAAAAATGCAATGATAGGGCAGGAATTTTCTTTGGCATATTCCGTCAGAGATGGGAGGTGAATGATAGCAAGATTTCGTAAAAGAAGCTCTAACGACATAGGGTGAATAAGCACAGGAGCTTTGCTAGCTTATAACGTACCTTTGGGCCAATGAGATACCATGACAGAATCGGGAGTGCCGCTGAACAATTGTGCCTCAACACCTACAGAGCCTTGCCACTTCTGTCAATGTGAGTGCCTCAACGAGGGAAAGGTGCCTGTGCTCACCGGAAGCATTCGACCCGCTACCTCCTGGGGCTCCCCAGATAATTGCACCTGACCATATAGTCTGAGGCCTTGATTGGACAGGATGGACTTGCGCTGGCTGACCTGATGCTTGAGCCTGTTGGGCCCGCTGTTGCTGAATCGCAGCCATAACAGTTTCTCCTTGGCCATGTTTTCCTCGACTTTGTGCAGCTTTGGCAGCGATAACTTTTTGCTGCATCTCCAGCAACTGTTGCACCTGGCTCCATCGTTGATCTCCCACACCTTGCTGCTCATTCTGAGCCTTAATCGCAGTCAGCATGCTAGCAATAAGTTGAGGATCCATTTTGGATAAAGTAGCAGGATTGAATGAGCTGCCAAGGCCAGCCTCAAGGCTGGGACGGATCTGTGATTGGGAAAATGCTTGCTGTAAGACCTTGATGTCAGGTTTGTTTGCGAGGGGAAGAGTGATAGGCGCAGTAGTTGGTTCAGTAGTCGTGGAGGCCATGTCCCTTGGGGGACTATAAGTATTGGCTAAAAATGCTCAGTTTTCGTCTGTAAGTACATGATGTATTTACCTTCAATGGCAAACCCTGAGAGAACTAGATCGACAGTGGGGGGTACCTTGAACCATGCTTCATCAACATGTTCAGCCACCTAAAACTTATTCTTAGCATTCGGCAACGTTTATATGAATTACTCTCACCGCTTCACACAATTCCTTTATCTTCTCCGCCCGGTTCTCATTCCCAGTCACGCCTGCGATGATGCAAGAGCATTTTACATTTCCTTTTTTGCATTCCCGCTCCAGTGCCGCCCACCCTCGTCCATCCCAGATGGAGTCCCAGTTATAATGAGCGGAAACGTCTACGCTGCCGTCATGTGAAGACGACGGACCACTAGTAGCCATCGACACCATCACCAGATATCGTTGTAAAGGAGACTCTTGCATGACGTTTGAAGGGGTGCAGATGTATTCAAGTAATGGGGCAGATGTGTTGGGCGTAAGGGATATGTATGCTTGTGATGGAGATGGTCCGCGACTGGGCTGAGGGCGTTCAAGAAGCTGTCACAATTGCACAGTTGTGACATTTAGCTCTGCTGACTTATATCCATGATTCGTGGACTCACCTCTAAGCCACCCACAACACCATCCAAGATACCATCGTCCTCGCTGCGCTTCCTCTTGAGACCTTTAGCTTGAGTCTCGGGGGGCAAGGTACGAGGGCTGAACTGCGGCCAGTGATGAGGAGTTAAGCTTCTGGGGGGGAACAGCATGGATAGCTTTGGGAGGGAAGCAAGGAAAGTCGATGCCGAATTATACTCTGATCTAAAGGCTTTGCTCAGACGTTTCTTTGTTGATCGGTTCGACGATGTCGGAGGGGTGATGAGAACGGAGACGTGTATCTGATTGCATATTCAGGTGAAGAACAACGAAGGGGAACTGAAGGAGTAAATACGCACATAATCGTCTCCTCCATGCTTCTCTTCTAGGCGTTGTATAAGTTTATAGATTATACCATCTGGTTGCACGAGCTTGGTATATTGCTGTGGGGGAAGAGCGGAATCGAAGACAAAAGTCACGGTACACGCTGACATGGATGAGGGGGCCAGAATTGATGAGAGGAGGGGCGGAAGAGGAAGGGAGTGGAATAGCTCAGAGAGTAAAAATGAGAAGTGGGCAATAATGAAAGTATGGCTGACAGGAAACAGGCAGCGCGGGCGACGAACAGCGGTGGAGGTAATGAAAACGACGACAGCTATAACGAACGGCGACCAACGAACGGAACGACAAGGCGGCAATTTGAACACAGGCACCCCATTCCAACCCTACTACAACCCAACATGGTGCATCCTAAACAAGAATAGCAAGAATAGGAAGTCTATTACAGCAGTCATCGTGGCGTATCTGTCTTCCACATACTTATCTGACAACAAAAAATATGGCAACCACATCATCTAATCCCTGCTCCCACCCTTCCGCAATCCACCTAAAATCCTTTTCCTGCCTGGACTAGTTGGTCTTATGCCAAGACCCTGCGTAGCATTCATACTAGCCACAGCGCCCCCCAAGCTCACTAAACCAGTCCCATTTGTTGAATTGGATGCCCCTCTTTTCGGGCTGAGGGGTGATGTGCCCGAGCGAATGTCTGTACTCCCCTGTTTTGAGTTGGATGTTGAAGTTGTAGTCTTCTTCCTTGCCGCACCTTTAGAAGAAGACCCAACAGCGGACTGGCCAGGCATAGATGTGTTGGAGGGATAATTCTGAAAAGGAGAGGGGTAATGCATAGACCCCTGAGTGGATCCAATGTCGGTCGAATTGAGTTGGCGGCGCGCCTTTTCGTGCCGGTTTTGAACATTGCGAAAATCTTGTATCATACGGCCAGTTAGCAAAATTCCTTTCCGTATAGAAGCGGATCAGTTCCATGCTTACGAGAAAGAAGTTCCTGCCATTTGATCTCATCTTTGCCTATTTTTGATCGAGTCGGTCCGAAAGCTGCTGTAGATGGTCTGTGACATCATTAGGCATCAGAGAACCCTTCGCACAACATAGCGACTAACGGTTTTGTGGTAGTAGGTACGTAGCCAGATGAGTGAACGACTTGTAGCCTAGCTCTCAGAGATATGAAAGCGGTACTCTGAGGCAGAATCATGAGAAGACCATAAAGGCATTTAGGAAGCCATGGGTACTTGTCGGGTTCAAGAAGCTGCAGACGGAGATCTAAAGGAAGTGGTGCCATCAGTTTCGCTCACATAAGACCTCACAAAAAATGGATATAGATACACGTGAAGACTGGTGATTCAATGAGCATGACAAGCTTATCTATTTGAACAAGTAACTGAACTGTAAGTTCGAGGTCGGCACTGTAGATTTTGGTCAAACTGTCATCGATTATATACAACATAGGACACTCACAATATTTGAAGCAAGTTCGAAGCATGCTCATAAGCCTGGGCTAAAAGACATAGCGAAAACGCAGCTACCGCGTTATGACACCAGGAACGATACAATGATGAAAATAGCATTTGGCCATCCTAAGGTGAGATTGAAGTTAGCTCTAAGGCCGTACCAGCAAAGAACAGACGATATACTCTAGAGTCAAGGTTTTTCAGTCGCCGTCTGAAATCTCCCAGTTCCGGTGATGTTATCAAGATCATGTTCAATTTGACTACCATCATGCTTGCAAACTCCAAGTCCTGACTCGTTCGTGAGCGGCAGCTTTTGATAGCTTCGTACACTACTCACATCATCCTTTTCCAAAATTTCTGCAATTGTCCTGAAAATCCTTTCTGCATTCAGATGCAAACATAATTGCCTGATGATCAGACTTCCTCTTTGCTCAAGCAATCGTCGGTCCGTGCTGAATAGCTCCAGCACCTTGATCATAAAAGAAGTGAAGTATGAGTCTTCAGAGGAGGATGATATCTGAGCCAAAAGTTGAAGGTCATGTTTTACAACATCTTCAGAAGGGTCTGAGAGGGTTTTAAGGAGTGCTGGAAATGTCCCACTATCTCGGGACAGAATCTATCAAGGAATTAGTCTTTTTATACTTTTGATGGATACTTGATTCGCGGTGACCCACCTTATCAGGCGCTTTAAGATGCAGCATCAATAACCACTCTAAAGCCGCGATCCTGGTTTCCGCGTGATCACTGAGAAACTGCAAGGTCAGTACATTTACAGTCTCTTTGACATCAAACGGATCTTGATCTTCTTCCATCGTCTGCTGTGTCTCAGCCTTGGGGGATAGGAGAGAGGATGTTAGTGTAAGGGGCTGCGCTGGAGGCGCCGTGGTCGAAGCATATTCGGATTGTACTTTTGCGCCCTTGGAAGGATTCGCAATGGATGCAGCCGACGCATCGTTAGAAGACGGCGTAACTGGTTCTGAGACTTGATGCAAAGAGATAGTGGCCGATTGCCTAGTTTTGTGTCCAAGACCGCTGGTCAACATGCTAGAAGTCGCACCTCTTTGAGCAGCACCTCCTGACACTGTCGCCGGAGCAGATGTGGCATTGATAGCCGGCGGTGCTGTAGCAGCCTCAAGAGGATCGCTGACCGGCGCCGCCGAGGGCGACCTCGTACTATCGTTCATTTCAGGAATCGGGTCTTTCTTGGTCGACGCAGATGTGAGTGTAAGCGATAAAGGCGGCGATCCAGCAAGCGAAGAATTCGTGCCAACTAAAGGGGCTGTATACGGGGCCTCTGTCAAGGAACGTGGGCGCTGAACTTGGAGGGCAATGGATTGGATCACATGATATAGACTGGAATTTGTGTCGTAGGCAGCCATCTTTATCTGTGAACTGATCAATCAAGTAAGCTTTGGTTTCCATATGGCGAAATACTACAAGTATTTACTGAGAAGATGCCAGATTGGGCAGGATGGCAGGGACGATTTGAGGAGTAAAAGCGACCACGGTGTTCTGGGCAAATTCCAAAAATGTCAATATCCACTCCATAGCCGTGGATTGCACCAGCTCATCTGAGTTACTAATTTAGTTCTCGAACGTAAAACACTGATATGAGATTTGGATGCTTACCATCATAAGATAGATTGTGTATTATAATCTCCATGATGGCCGCGTGATCTACCAAAACTCCCTGGCCAGGTACCCATGCACCCGAACCCTCACCTTCACAGTTATGTTCTTCATCGGCCTCTCCTTGATCTTCTCCTTCTTCGGACTCGGAGTCATTTTGGAAAGCTGATCCATCTTTGGGTCCAATCTCCGGTTTTTTGCTCTCAACAATCTCGCGTGCTTCCTTGGTGGCCCGTTCATTTTCGGCTTGTTTATCTTGAACCTGGGCGATGTACTTGATTTCGCGAAGAAATTCTGCCAGCACGTTCTCGGCAGCAAGCCTAACATCCACGTTATTGTCCGAGAGGTATTTTCTGTTTGTTTCTTTATCAGTAGCCTGAAGGGCCTACCCGGTCTCGCCAAACTTACAAGAGACCGTCCAGGAATTCCGGTAGCCACGCAACAAGTTCGAGGTCCGGAATGGAATCAAGAACCATGAGCCAAGAAACGAGATGCATCCTCGTAAATGGAGAGATGACATAAATCCTCTCGGACAACAGGGGGATAAACCGTTCGAGCGAAAATGCTCTGTTATCTTCGAAGTGCTCTGTGTCCCTCATATCCTGATCATGGCTCTTCGAGTCCATTGTCGATGATAGGTTCCCAGCAGTGGACCCCAAAGGAAGGCTCGGGTTACGATTATCAGGATATATGGAAACATAGCTAGGCGCTGCCTCGGCTACTATGTCTTTCATGAGACGGTCGAGTAACTCTGCTCCGTTTTTCACGGACATTTCAGAGTCTGACGATAATTTAGATAGGGCATCGAAGATTTCGTTGAAATGCACAAGTATCTCTCCTTTGCTTACTTTCGCTCTTGTAAAGATGAACATCAACTCCGTACTTGACGGATACTGAGGAACTTACATGTTATACAGGCTTTCACAAGCATGATAACGTAGTCTACTTTCTGGGTCTTGAAAGCAAGCCAAAACTGGAGGGATAATTTGACCTAGATATGGCGCCACATCCTGCCCAAGAGCAATGGCAGTAGCAGCTAATCCTATCAAGCCTGCTGAAGGATCAGCTTGTCTCCTTGTGTATCACAGCCGCCATTTCTGCACTGACCGCCATTTCGTGTATGAAGAGCCGAATTGCTTGAGCTTAACATTGTACATAGCTGGTCGATAATAGCTGAAATCTTGAGAGTGTCAGAGGACAGGACCTGCCTGGACAAGATTGAGCTCTTTTTATGGGCACTGATTCAAGAGGGGCATACTTTTCAAGCTCAAGAGCTGCAGCTTTGCGGCGGTCATAGCTAATATGGAGAATGAGCATTAGAGGGATGTGTGGGTTTCACTATGCCTCACATTTTATCATTGAGATCTGCAATGCAGCAGTAGATCAGTAGTATGCAGCCCAGGATAAGACAGGTACCTACTTCTGGCGATCGCCGGGTCTGAAGGCAGGGTCGTGTCAATATGGGGAGAGCTGTAAATGCGGAAGTACTCACCCATGGAAGATATGGTGGTTGAAATGTTGTGCGCCGTGGCCTGGAGAGGGAGAGGAATTGTATAGAGTTGAACACAGCGCCGAGGATGAACAGTAAGGCGAGTAAGTATATACAAATAACAACAATCCTAGCGGAGGATGCCGACTCCCCATCCTTCTTATTTAAGAAGAGTACCATCCATTATCTTACATAGATTGCCCGCCCTCGCCTTTCCTCCTCCTGTAGAGCCCTTTGGAGCAAATGGCCACATTCAGGATACGCTCATCCAATGCTGTCAGTTCCTTTTCACCAGGATATGTGCCCTAAAACTCTTCTCTCGCGCTGTCTGATCGACTCATATCGAGGTTGATCACATTTGCTTACCAGGTCTAAGCAGTCATCGCCCACTATTCTTGCACCTCACCTGCCGGTTACTGACAAGCTTCCCAATGGCCAAAGGTGCGTTAAATGTTCAAAACCTCAACATGTCACTGGATGACCATAATCTGCTTTCCTCTTCCAGATATACAATCAGCCTCCTATTCCCTTCCTCTTTGACGCTTCAAAGTCAAGACGTGTTCTATAGATTACTAGATCACAACATGAGAAATTTGTATAGCTTCATTGCATAATGTCAGGATTTTCATTTTGCTGATTTGATCAAACTAGGCAGTCAAATTCAAGCTTCCCTTACACGGAAATGTCCAAAAAGGAAGAAATGTTCGATCCGACTTCGCGATTTTTACTGGCTCTTGGGGAGACACCAATGGATACAAATGATGAACTAGCTACAAGGACACAACAAAAACAACAGATTGATATTCAAGAGCATGAACTATTGGGGTTCTGTGAATTTCGATTTGACGTGGAGGACACGCTCTCCGATAAGCTCGCGGAGGTGGTGTATTGGTAAGTCTCTGTCACGATATGTTTTCCGGAGAAGTTGAACTCGTAAAGTTACGAATTACAGCTTAGGCCCTCTGTGCAAAAGCAAGGTATGGCGAGGAAATTAATTGGGATTTTAGAAGATATTGGCCGGCTAAGGAAAATGGAGAAGATCATGTTGACATGCCTCAAAAGTATGTGGTAATAAATGTGTCGCCCTCATTACTCTCTTGATTAACTGACAAAATTATCAAGACAATGCTTCTGCGCTGTCCTTCTACAGACATCAAGGATTTGAAACCGATGAGATTGACCCCACTCGGATGTCGAAAGAAGAACCAGAAAACGGTGAGGAAGTGGATTATGTGATACTTAGCAAGCCTTTGTAGCTCGATAGTAAATCGCGTTCTAATGATTACTCATGCGTATAATGACCGTCTTCGCATGCTGTCAACCATCTGAATTTGTCTCCTGCTTCTCCATCCAACCTGATAGCTCAATCATTATCTGAATCATTCAATCAGTAACTGCGGACTAAGGCTGGGAGCCAACTTACTTCGTCAACGGATACTTTCTCTTCTTCCCAACCTTCACAGTGCTCGCTAAATGTCCAATCCCTCTTGTCCCTTCTTCTCTTTGCATTTGTTTTTTTCTGTTGTACTTTGAAAATTTGTGGCTCAGGTAGTCGGCGTAACCATGATGAGTTTAGTCCGTCCTCCGTATCTACTCCTTTAACCCTGTTCGTCTCTGCCACTGAACCTGATGGGTAACGGGTAGAAGACATAGCAGGTCGTAGAGCGAAGAACGGGGAAGCATCCTCGCTACGCTTTCTTTTGCCGTGCGAGATAGAAGCACTTTGGGGATATTCAAGATTAACTCCTCGTGGATTCACGAATTTCGCCCTTTTTGTCGGAGTAAGCTCTGCGCTATGGTTTGTGGAGGCGGTTTCGGAATGTCCCGGTGTAACCTCCGGTCCCAGCTGTCCTTTAGGAACATTGGAAGTTACACGGGCAACGCTCTGTCTCAATGGACTTCCTCTCACTGGCCTATTAGATAAACTTTCTGACAGGGAGAAGTCCGAGTATCTCTTCGACTTGGGAGTGACCAGAGCCAGAACTTCCTGAGTCGTCAAACCTCCACCTGAGGAGAGACTCGCAGCATCTTCGGAATCTCCTTGCTTATTCCTTGAGCCTTGAGGTGACATCGATGCTTGTTGAGATAGGAGTCTACGAGATAAGCTAAGAGCAGAACGAAAATGAGAAGCGCTGACAGAGCTTGCTTTTTGCGCGGACTGCTCTGGCAAATCTTTTGACTGTATTCTGGGCAAAACAAGGACCTCATTAGTGTCTGTTGAAGAAACGAACGAAAAAATGCTGGCGCACAACACTCACTGCTCACATGCTAACACAGCCGCAACTCCTACCAAAGCTGCTCTTTCTTCTGATTTCAACTCATTGCCTTTCCCAGGTCCAGTGAGATTTCGCAAGGTTGAGAGAATGCGGATGGAGATAGGGAGCGCCGCGTGGGTGGCCGAAGGGAAAAAGCGGACGAGCTCGTCGCTAGTAGCAGACATGAGACGATTATCGGTTTAGGGGAAGGGAAGAAAGGAAGTGATAGTCAACTGGGTAGCAAAGTATTCAGAATCTGTTCAACAATTGTAAGTTTTAAGATTTTGATGTATCCGTTCGGCCACGCGAGAGCGAAGAATACACACACACGCGAATTCCTGTCTCCTCTGTACGAGTTACACTCCATATTACGCGTCGAAGTGCTTTTGGTGTTACGTAAATTAATACGACGCAACTATTTAGTGAAGTTCGCGTAAAGAATGTGAGCGACGGAGGCAGTTCTTAACCAAATGCGTGGGCAATGTAATTTGTTAGCCGTGTATTTGTTCTTTCTTTTTCAATTACGTGCGTGCGCCTAGCCAGTATTGGCCGAAATCAAAGAAAGATCGAGTGGAGCAGCTAGTCATACTACATCTTCTGTTTCATAGTCATTCGGCAGCATGAAAAATATACCGATCTGATTGTGGGAACATATGACGCTAAATATTTGTATATGCGTTGGCTTGCATTAATTCCATTACCACTTGTTCTCGTCCCAATCTCTTAGCCCTAATCGTTCACCCGCTACCTCTTTTCTATTGCATCTATCCTTACTGCTTCCTCTTTCGCCTCATCTTGTTTAGGCTTCAGGCTCTCCAAAAACTCCAAAAACTCTTTATTTCCTTTCCACCCCTTCCTCGCCGCCGCATCGAGGTCAACCGATTTACCCATCATCACATCTACCAAGACCCTTGCACCAATGACTCCTTTATCGTACGCTCTGATCTTTTTCTGAGAATTTAGTCCGGCGATAACTTCTCTCCAACGACTTTCGACTTGCAAAGCTTCTTCAAAACGCCTTGCTAATGCCAGGCGCACCATCATCCGACCAATGGCATGAGATTTTGGCGCTAATCCCCGATCAAGACAAGAGCCGAATACTGCCAAGGCTTCATCAATCAGCCCATGATCTGTCAACATTCGTATGATTGTCCCCGCTGTTCTCCCGTCTGGCTCGATCGCTCTGTCGATCATATTTTTGTATATTGACAGCACCAAAGGCATGATCTCCTCATTGCTTTCGTTGCCATGCTGCGAGAAGGGCATTGCGGAAGATACAAGGTATGAGAGAACGGTGTTGTATGCCCACTTTGTTTCTTCAGGGTGTGTAAAGGGAGAAAGTTGATGGAGAAGAGCAAAGCATTTTACTCGATGCGCTGGGTGCGAGGACCGCGCGAGCTGACCAATGATCATAAGGATAACTAAAGGTTGCAATTCCTTGCCCAAGGATAACCTCTGGGCAAGGTTGAGTGCCAATTCTGAATCTCTCACTCCAACACCAGTTAGACCTTGGACTACAGCTTTCACTAATGCTGGACGACGACCGTAAGCGAACCACAGGTAGTCTTTAATATGCCTTTCTAGGAGAATAGGTCTGGATGGTGACGGCTTTGAGCCGATTGAGCGAATCATCAAGAGTGCGTCGGCACGTTGTACCGGTAGTCCGTCAGAGATATAATCGGCATAAAGACGGGACGCGAAATGAAGATGCTTGCGATCACGAGAAAGTGCTGTTTGGAAAAGGGATCGCCATAGCTTGGTATTGGACTCCGACCAGATGAAAGGTGGATTAGCTGTCCGCGCAAACTCATATACCTTCCGCGATAGTATATAGGCGTCATCTGAAGGTAAAGCCGCACTGATGAGGCGGAAGAGGGGCACAACGACATGCGACGGCAATGCAGGAAGTATTCGAGCTTGCAGGATAAGTCGGGTGAATCGGACTATGGCTGGGCTGACGCATGGAGAGAGGGGTAATCGAAGGAGTTGATGAAGTGTTTTCGAGATTGAAGTGATCAGGGGAATTGGGTCTTCCTCAGGATACTGCAAGACAATTTCCAAGAGGCGTAAAGTTGCGTCCATGATAGGAAGTATTTCATTTTCTTTCACCCTTTTTGCTTTAAAACAAAGCTCGAGCCCTTTTCTTGTAAGACTTCCGTAGTCAAGTGTCCTGTCACTAAGAGAAGATAAAGTGTTTTTTAACAAATTAATCTTCCCCTCGACACTTCGTAAAGCTTGTCTGAACACTTCTTCAGCCGGCGAGCCTGGAAGAGCCTCCACTTCTTTCAATATCGTGTCGATCTCCAACTCGAGGATTCGCATTCCATCCCCTCCTTCGGTATCCCAGACGGCCCCTAAGCGAGTCATCACTTTCACAACACTTTCCATTTTCACTTCGGCCTTTTTGTTCACCGACCACGCCAAGAGCCTTAAAGCCTGCTTCAAGCCCTCTTCAGATCCTCCTCTCATCCTCAGCAGGATACGACCCACTGTTGGTCCTAATCCGCTTAATCCGCCTCTTTCAACCATTTCCAAGATCGTCTCCTCCATGGGGGAAGGTCTATTAAGCCTCCACGCGCGAGTCTCATGCTTTTGGCGAAGATCAAGCAGGGTGGCCTGTAGATGGAGCCAATCTTGCCGAATATGTAAAGGAATCGTCCCGAAACTGTTAGATAGACTAGCGAGACTCTTCCACAACTTGCGAAGTAATTTGACTGTTTTTGGATCCGCTTTTCCAACTCGAAGAGCCAAATCTAAACCTAGCGATAGACATTTCTCGATTGCTTCTTTCCCGATCTCTTCCAAATCCATTTCACACCGTTTGCTAAGTAGCAATAGCTCCCGTACTCTTTTCCATGCTTCTTTTTCATCTCCATGGCCCGTTTGTTTCGTCAATAAAGCTCTGAACGTCTCGCCTGGAAGATGCCGATGCAGCGAAGGGTGTATGGCCGTGTAGACAAGCCATGATTTGTCGGTATCGGTGGAGAGAAGCGAAAGAGAAAGGATGGAAAGATGCCGTCGAAATGGATGCGAGTTAGGCGAGTATGGGAGGGTAGGAGGAAGAGGAAGATGAGGGGTTGCAACGGAAGTGTCAGACACAAAAAGGATCGGCCGTTGCTCTTCTTCTGGGCTAAGGCGCTCCACTCCTCTGGTCACCGATGAGCCGATGACATAAGCCTCCGAATGGTGATTAGAGGTAAAGAAAGTGCGCTTGGATATATTTGGGCGACAGCAGGAACAAGAGAGCCACCTAGAGCAGCCTGGACCATCAGGCAAAGGTATTGCAGATATCAAAGGCCGAGCTTTGCGAACTCGGGGGGAGATCGTCGGCCTTTTGTTGCGCAAAGCAGAACTGAGACACGTTAGGCCATTGACCTTATTGGACATGATGGTCTCCGAAAAAGCTACTCAATGTTAGCGGACCGGTATTGTGAAGCAAGAACACTCACCCCATATACCACAGCCTAGCCGGTGCCTTCCTCCTGGTCTGCAGTCGACCGCGGGTGACTCTGATGATGTCAAAGAAGTGGCTGAAATGCCTGCCGGAGTGTATTTGTCAATAAAGAAGCCTTGCTGCCAACTTTTGCAGGAACGAACGCTCCTCTTGTTCGGGACGCTTTGTAGGCGTGCACCCTGACTAGGAGAAACATGTGAGGCTCGCGCCAACGTGGCGGGTGTTAGGCAAGATTTGCTTTTCCTTACGTAAAACTGGGAAATCCACGTAATCTTTCCGACGCGACGACGCGTTCTTTTATTTATATAGCAGCAACGCAACGATTGAGTGTTGTTCCATCCTTCATTTGCCCCTCTTCCTTCTCCTTTCGTTACAAGAAAGAAGATTTGCTCTCTACCGTTTGTCACCATCCTCATTATTAGGCTGCATCATTTGGATTCTGTTTGCTTTTTCATTGCAGACCCTCTACTTATCTTAGCAGCTCACTCTTTCCTTCCATCAAGCATATCCCATTTGGGTCTTCCTTCCTCTTCGATTTGCCACCTATCGCATTTTTTTTTTTCGTACTCATCATTGCCGGTACCGCAAGTTATTGCACGAACTACCGCCTACAAGCATGTCGAAACTCGCAGTGACTGCGGCCAATAAGCCCACAGGCCTCATGCGCCGGCATCCTTCCATTCGCGCTCCTGATCGCTCACCTTTCGGTTCAATTTCGGAGGGTGTCAAAGTCCAACTCCATTATCTTCCCCCCGCCGCATTTATTGTTGATCACAGCCCACCTGCTTTTCATCGTGGCAACAGTGTTGGTGAGCCCGATCGAGAGGGGGCGAAGATTACTCCCTTTCCTGATGAGGAATCACTTCAGACTTTTGAGGATGCCAGAATCGCGGTGCAGGATGATGATCCATTCGGCGGCGGACATCGACAGCTTTCAAAAAACATAGTTCCGAACGCATCTTCACCCGTTGCTCCTAAAAGGAGCGACTTCTTTGGCTCTCGGGGATCAATAAGACCTCAGCTTTCCAACGATCATTTACAAGGCCATCGTCATTCGTCAGCCTCTGGACTCTGTGGCCCGCAACTGTTGCAACAGGCTTCCAGATCAGCTTCGATAGAGAAGATGCCTCCCCCAAGCGATATCATTCAACAGAAAGGCGAACGTGTGAGTCGGAGCATGAGGCCTTTACGAAGGCGGCTGATTTTTACAGTCGTACCTCTCTAACAACAGTCACGTCAACCAACAACCTGCCAACCAAGCTCATTCCGGTGTTCCCCGTATTTCTCAGTCTGGCCGCGGTGTCTCCCAGGCCCAACTGCAAATCATCGGCCCAACCAGTACTTTCGCGGATGATCACCCTCGACTTGTTGCGGAGTCTTCTCCATATATGTCCAGGGACCTAGTAATACTCGATCAACCCTCAGACATTACAGCCAGTCAGCAGCGTGGGCAAGGGCACAATTTACACTATGATAAGCATTTTCAAACCCCTTCAACTAACCGTCATCAGGTCGAGACAAACATTAATCGTGCTGATCATCGTGAATCCTCCAATACTGTTGGAACCCATGGCCACGTTCATCAACGGGACACATCTCGAGACGACGAGTTTGTCGCTAGATGTTCATTCCAAGCGCTCATTTTTGACGATGACTCTAGTATGATTGACTTCGACGGGACCGAACAGACTCTTAAGAGGACGCCTGATAAGCGACGGGCGGTGGACAACGAGAGCGAAAGCATTTTCAATTTCACTCCTCGTGCCCAAGGTCAGCCAGATCCTGTAAGCAGCTTTCAGCTCATTTGTCCAGGAAGGTACTCAAAATGAGGAAAAAAGGGCAAGAACAAGCGCTGCAGCTTTGTCATTCCGAAGGGTTTCAATGACCATCTCACTATTATTAAAGGAGTTGATCCGCAAGCTATTTTATTCAAGCGTATGAAGAACGCTCAAGTGTTTGACCATGGAGGAAAGTGGACGGACCCCAAGCGTCAGTGGCTTCTACATGTTGAGATGGAGACTGCTTAATCATTGTTAGAAATCCTGGAAGGCCAGATCAATCAATTTGAGCGCATTAGGCAGCGTTGGGAAGGTTTTTTCGGTCGTAAGGCGGAATCAATCTTACTTGCAATTTTTTCCGCTCAATGTCATTTTAGGGCTTGAAGACCTTGTGCAGACCAAAGACGCTGTTTTACAGCACAAACAGGATTTGACTAAGCAGTATGCAGATGCTGGTGAGCAGTTGGCCGAACAATGTGACGAGATTCAGCTGGCGACACGCCATACTCATAAAAAGAGACGTATTTGTCGTGCTTAAAGATGGAAAGGAAGGCGGATAATCCTGTTAGTGAAGTGGAACAGAAAATCGTGCTTAGGCCGTAACACCCAAAATTTCATGTTGGTTACTTATGCACAAGATTTATATCGTATATGTAAATCCTTTATAAAGGTTGTAGATATTGCTTTCCGGGGCAGAGGAGACATGATCATACACCTTTGGCATGCTGATTGATACGTACGTTTAAATACAGGTACGTATTAATACTTGGGTACGTACTACCCACTCAACTATGACAGATGGTGCGTGCTCTGGGGTGTCTCGCTGATCTTTTTGCTGAATGAATGAGCTTTAGGCGCTATCGCGGAGATTACATAATATATCACTCCCTCGATACTTGTTATTTCTGTCTCGCTCACCCTGGCCTCGTCGCGAAACGCCTCGCGACATTATCCCCTTTCACCAAATTTAATTATTTTGTCCCATTCCAAGCTGCTCCGAGTCACAAATGGCACCTCATGGGAAGGGTGTCAATCCATCAGAGTCGCCCTCCGGCAGCCTCAAAAAAGCACCACCCAGTGGCCCCAAAGCCCTCCGCGGTTTAGCGTCCCCTTCCGCTTTCCGCGACGCTGTTATTGGCGATGGTTTACTGCAACGCCGTGGCGAAGACGAGAGGATTTCTTTCGCATTTCCCAAGAAGGGGAAGGAGAGCCTCGATAGAAACGGAGAACGACCCAGACCAATGAGCTTGGAGAGCAGATTGGGTCCCCCTGTCAGTCGCTTCAGCCGCCCTGTAGGTGGCGACAGCTTAGAAAGAGGTAAGAGAAACGAGGCCTGGGTTAATAGGGATGAAGGAACCAGCGCAGGACCTTCCTCAATTCACAGAATAAATCGGGAGAAAATTCGCCCCCAATCTGAGTTCATCGAGTCTAGTGCGAACCTATACTCTGAAGACGATCGCAATCGTGATCGAGGCAGATATCATGAGCGCGACTGGTCTAGAGAGACAAATGGAGATAGGAGAGGGGGCGAAGGACACAATTATAGGGAACATGGAAGGGGGAAAGAGCATCAGAATGGGCGAGAGAGAGTTAGGAGGCTTTACCGAGATCGTTCAAGTGAGAGAGAGAGCTCGCGTGACGAGCGCGACAGGTACGGCAAAGAGTACAATCATCGGCCCAACAAAACCAGATTTTCCCCAAACACAAGTCCCGAGCGTAGCGGACTTAAGTCATCTTTAGGCAGGCACCGGTCACCAGTTTCGATCTCGTCGTCCTCTTCGGCCTCTACCCGCCCGCCTCCACCCGTACAGAATCGAGAACCTTTAGGAATCAGTGGCCCTCAATCTAAAGGTGGGGCGGATGAGCTTTCAAATGGACCGTTTGAGAACTCAATTTCCCGGTCCAGGGCCTGTACCGCTATGCCGAGAAACCTGGGACCTAAGCGATTAGTTCGCCCTTCGCCTCCTCATGTCAGTCTCAAGTCTACCTTAGGGGATAATCCATCTCCACCAACTGAGAAATATCCTCCTTCACCGCCTCCTTTAGATAAACTTTCGGAATCATCCTTCAATCGTGAACCCCTTCAGGATCAGCGTCCACCCACCCCGCCACTACCGGAAAATTCCTCGCTCATATCTCCTTCCCTCGAATCGTCGAGACTGGATCAAAATCAACACCCTTTACCTGACGAGCCACTTCAACCGCCCCTCCCGCCCATTTCTATATCATTTCCCCAGAAGCCAGGCTCATCATCTTCATTGTCCCGTCTCTCTTCTCTATCCGCCGCTCTGTCACGACCTAACCCTCTTGACAAAGACGATACTTCGGTGCCGCCATCTTTTCACTTCAGGGAAATACCTACCCGTCACCAGAAACTTTCTCCAATTAATGTCGAAAATCGTCTACCGCAAACGTCCGCTATACCACCTCCACCATCTGAGATTGTACCAGAACCCCCGTGGATTCGTCCCCCATACATCCCCCCTCCTTGTACAACGCATCGTCCGGGAATAGGCAACTTTTTTATCACCAATCTTAGAGAAAAAATGGAGGACAAAACAGGGAAAGAAGAGAAGAGGGTTGATGGGATGGAAGATGGAAAGGTTGTGCAGGTGATAGATCCAAGACTATCAATGACGGAGGAACAGAGAGGGAGGGGAAGAGGGAGTTCAAAGCAGAGGGGGGCGTTTTACGAATTGACTTACGAGGTAAATTTGAATTCGCAATCCTCTCTTCCATCTATAAGCAAAACTGAATCAAGTCACAGTGGGATTTGTACTCCGTTACTCCCAAACCTCCTTCACCGCCGACGGCTGTCTTGATCACAGGTCTTGGTCCTCTGACTACGGTTGATCAGATCACCAAATTTTTGCGACCCCATGGCCGCATCAAAGAGATTGACTCTAAAGTTGACCGGAAAACTGGCATGCAGCTTGGAATATGCTGGGTCAAGTTCGAGGGACCTCCTTTGGGTCGTCCTGGTACCGCGCACGATGTAGCAAGTATGGCTGTCAAGGTGTGCGATGGAAAGAAGATAGGCATGGGAGACGAACGGATCAAAGTGGTGTTGGATGGCAGAGGGAAGAGAGCAGAACAAGCGGTGAAAGAAGAGATGGAAAGGAGGTATCCTCCTAAAAAGCCTTCTGCGTTGCCGGGCGACGTAAAGGTGACGTCCCTGTTAGGGACAGCAATGGCTACGACGTCCAGACCTCCTAATGCCCCAAATGCTAGTACTCCTTTAATCGAAAAGCAGGCACTTGATACATCTGCCAAACCTCCGATTATTAGACCTGGCGTGCTGAAGCCTTTGGGACAGAAGATGTATCATCGCCCTTCAGCCCCTCCTCACTTCTTCAACAATAACCGATTCCGCGATGAATCATTCCTTAGTAGACCATTCAATGCCGGTCTAGGAATGATCTCGCAGCAGCAAATGGGCCATAAGATACTACCCGGGAGACCGGTGCAACAGTTGGCGTCAAGCTTTACAAGTGCACCATTCGCCAAACATCCATGGGAAAGGAGAGAAGACAGTTGGGCCAATGAACGCGGGGGGCGATTGAAAGAAGAATCATCTACCCGCTATCGGCGCGCAAGATCGCTGTCACGATCTTCGTATTCTTCCTACTCTTCATACTCTTCCTATTCTGAAGAAAGTGAGGAAGAGCGGCCCCGGCGCCCCACAAAAGTACCGTATCCTCAGAGGAAACGCCTTGCCGCAGGACCGAGCAAAGAGGACGAGTATAAGATGGAAGATGTTAGAGAAGCAATCAGGAAGAATGGTCACCCATGCGTATTTATTGATGCTAAATCTCTACCGGCTACGCGAGAGTATGAAAGTTATCTGAAGGATCACTTCAAGGCCTTCAGGCCGACAGAGGTAAGCCTTGCCCTGAACGCGAAGTCCTGATGACTCACAATTCTTTCTTTTCCTTTGTCATGGCAAACAGATTATTCATAGCCATTTGGGCTGGTACATTCTTTTTGCCGACGATACCACTGCATATAGGGTCCAGCGCGTATTGGACACCACAGCGGTACAAGGTCATCGCTTGTCGCTTGTTGTCCATACATCTTCCGGACCTCGTGCGCAAACAGATGCCTCAGAGCATGGAACTGGTGGTGCAGGGGAAAGCAACAAGGGCAACTGGCGATATTTGACAATCACGAAAAAGACTCGGCCAATGCCTGCTATGAAGAAGTCGGGGAAGTCTGCGACCATCAGGAGAAAGGTACACTCATCTCCAGTATCTGGTAGCGATGACGATGATGCGCAAGTGTCTGTTACGGCTCAGAGCAGGGAGCGGGCTCCATTATATGCAAACTCGACCTCGCCACTTTCAGGCGATGACAGGCCGCTTGCTCGTTCGGTCAAAAGGGAGGAAAGAGATGTCGACGAGGAAAACGAGTCTTCTCTTGTTGAAAAAAGGGCAGACGTAGTATCCGTCAAGGCCACCAAAGGTCCAAAGAGTAAAAAGATTAGGGTGGACTCTGACGAAGAGGAAGAAATTCAAGAAGCCCAATTGGCTAGCGTTAGGGAAGTCACAAAGACGGAAGGAAAGCAGGATGATAGTACGGTCGCCGAGCGCGAGACGTTGCCTTCTGAGAGTATCTCTGAGCTTACCAAACACAAAAAGAGGCCCACCAAAGCGAAGGGAGGAAAGGCTATAAAGAAAGTGCGCCTTGACCAAGAACCCGGTGGTGCGGTAGCGAAAATTGAAATCGACGAAGATACCGTACCTCAACCACCCAAGAAAAAGAAAGTTGTTAAAACTGAGGTCGATAAACTTCTGGCTTCTGGTGTACTTATGGATGAAGAAGATGCGTACTGGCTTGGTCGAGTATTAGCCACCCAGGAAGATGGCCTCGAGCCAATTTGGTCGGATGACGAAGGAGACTTTATCGATGAAGGCCACCCTCTCTTTCACAAATCAGGCGCTTGGCGGGCAGAAGGATGGAAGAAAATTGCCCAAGTGCAAAAGTCAAGATATCTCCCGCAGCGCAACCGAGCTGTGGTCAACTCCGAGGATGTTGGAGGGATCACTACAGGCAGGACGGCTCGTCTCGCTGGCCGCGATCAGCACCGACAAACAGCAGCAGTTGCTGCTAATAATACCGTCGAGAGCGATCTATTTGCGTTCAATCAACTGCGTATCAGAAAGAAGCAGCTCAGATTCGCGAGATCAGCAATTGAAGGATACGGGCTGTATGCGATGGAGACGATCCATGCGGGGGAGATGGTTTGCGAATATGTGGGTGATTTAGT
>NC_026749.1:832712-850212 GCF_000149245.1 Cryptococcus neoformans H99
CTTTTTCTAACCTGGATATTTTATTTTGAACAAGATATAATGTATTCACATGTCGCAGGCTGGGGAGGGAGGGTGAATGCCGAATATTATTAAAGCTGAGATCCAGTGTACTGAAAAGCAACTTTAGCTTCTGAAATCCGGTGCAAATGGCCCTTAACATACCTAATATTGGGACATCCAGCCAGCTCCTCATCCCTGACATGGGGTCCGAGTCTATTATCATAGAAATCTAGCTCTTCTAACTCTGCCAAGTTGGTAAAAGCCTCTGATGGTAGGGGTGAAGTAAGCTCGTTTTGACGAAGACATAGCCTTTTCAAATGGTTCCCGAACCTAGGGAAGTTGAGAGGTACGAGTAGAGGTGTTTTCAAGCGGAGATGCAAGAGTTGAAGCTCCTATGTCTCCATCAACATCTGATACGTGCTCGTACGCTACAAGCGCTGATCCTACCTCTGTATCTTCCGGATAATCTTTCAAGAAGTCCGGATCCCCGTCCCTCCCTGCATCTATCTCCTGATTATCCCTATCATCATCGTCGGGCTCTGAGTCTGACGCCGGAAGTTGGACTACCTCGGTGGGGCCTAACCTTGCCCGAGGCTTGGTTTGGGAAGGCACATGCTGGTTCGCCGATTGCTGGGCGTCTGATGAGACACTTTGGGATGCTTGCTGCTGGTCCATCGACGGGATTGGTAATAATACTGCGGATAGTCTGCACAAGAATGCAAGAGTAGAAGGAAGAGCTGAAATACTGCACGGCACCAGTCGGTGTGAGCTGAGAGTGTGTGGGTCAGCTTCTCGGCCGTCCCCGAGGCGCCTTACACACATTTATCGAACCTCAAGCTACTTTAGGTCTTGGGGGACTTCCAATGCAGAAAGCCTGCGTCTTCGCTTTTGTCGACGCACGAGGGGAGCTCTGTCCTCGATCTTGATCTTCTTCTCCTCGAAGATCAATATTTCATAAGTTACTTTGCGAAAGGTCCTCGAGCTCCCAGTGCTCACTCTCGTCTTACCTTGCACCACCTTCGACATAAACTTACTCCACTAGTATATAAGCTTGCCTGATCTTCCCAAGCGAATATACCTCCGTCCTATACCATACGCCAACAGACAAGTGTCAAGAGGTATATCATACATATACCTCATTGCTTAGTTAAACTACGGCTTTCTATCTCGTCTCCAAGGCCGGACCTTGTTGGGGACGAGTCGTAACATTATGCAACCATCCTAGTATTGAGTGTAGCCTATGGCTCGCTATGGGTCTTTGTATTATAGGTCTCTGTAGCAATGGTGTAACTTGTCATTGAAATCAGGCATCAGCGCAGGAGACTGGGGGCAGAATTGGAGATCAGGTTTGTGTGATCGAACTCCTTTACAATCTAAGCCTAATCCTCATTACAACTCTCCTCCTCCCGGCTCTTACCTTACATTACGTAATACTCCATTCCCGTACCGAACGGCCCAATAGCACTACAAAGGCCAAAGCACCACCATCCAAGTCTAAAGTCTAAAGTCTAAAGTCTAACTTGGTTTTTCCTTTTCAACTTGGTTTTTCCTTTTTGTTCATTCTATTAGCATTCAATCATCCACTCATTCAAATCACTGCCTCAACCATGTCCTTCACGCCCGGTCATCCCGCTAACGCAACATATCCTTCGCCCTTGTGCTATGTTCCCTTCGATATCAACCAACTATATTCAGTCCCTAATGTGGTGGCCATCAATTCTCTTTCTGAAATACGTAAAAGAAATATGCTTGAGCAACTAGGGATGGCTGCTCGATATCGGTCGATCGCAGACGAGTCGGGCGCCCGCGACAGTTACTTTCTTTATTTCTTTTCCTTCATTGGTTCGAGCGACATACCGCCATATTTTCAATATGGTAGTTATGATATGTCTCGTCAGGAATTTATGGGACGACAATGGTCCGATATAGATGTGGTCAAAGAGTTCAAACGGCCGGAAGTGAGTTCTTTCAAGATATTAGATGAGCTCAAAATATCTGACACGTTTCGATATCTTTTCTAGACGGCGAAAAGCGCAAAAGATGGCCGTGCGTCATCCATTCCTTTTGATAGATCGATATCTAAAATCAAATCCATTTCCGAAACGTCGACCGAGAAGGGGGCGACCACACCGGATTTCGTGTTCAAGGTTTTTAGACGCAGGGTCGTTGAAAAGGTCTGCGGCGTAGGCGAACTAAAATGGCGTACTGAATCGGAAAGAGAGCAGCAGCGCAATTCTTTCTATTACGCCTGCAAGGAAGGCATTTTCCAGTCTGTCTGGTATGTCGTCGCTGCCTTCGACCTGTTTAAGTGCCGACTCGGATTTACGATTGTCGATTGGAGCTTCTGTCGACTAGCGATGATGATGGATGAGGCGGGCAGGAATGTTGTCGTCTTGGAGGCCAATGATAAAGCTGTGGAGAAATTCCACTCTCAATATGGAGATGCCCTTTCGGCCAACGACTTGGATAATCTTGAAGAGGTCTGGAGCGATATGCCCAATACGCTGTTTACTGAAGACTGGGAAATCGATCAAGAGGCTAGAGATCGCTTTGAGGGTACCATTTTGCTCATAATTGCTGCAGTGACATCGGATTTTTCTCCGGTCTCCCCACAATCATCGAACAATAGTCCTTTACCTCCCGGCATTCCAAGCGAGAACCACGTCCATGTGGACGGTCATGCCAAAGAAGGGGTCATCCCATTGCACCATCGAAAGCATTACCGCGGTAGACGCTACAGTGTGAAGGTGAAGGTGACCGAAAGTGCAGATGAAGGTGGTAACAAGAAGGGTAACACCAGCGAGGGTGCTAGTGGCGGTGGTGGGGGAGGCTTTGGTGGTGGTGGAGGATCAGGAAATGGAAGCAATAGAGGTTTGGGTGGGAATCCGGCTCCACGAAGGTCTTCGAGGCTGAATTCAAATGCAGTTCAAAACAATCCACCCAGCAACAGGCACAATAATGTAGCTAACTTTGATGTTCTGAGCAAGGCGGAATCTACGGAAGAGATCGAGGAGTATGGGGAAAAAATGGAGGAAGATACGGAAGAGATGGAAGAAGGTACGGAAGGAATGGAAGAAGGTACGGAAGGAGTGGAAGAAGATACGGATGGAGTGGAAGAAGATACGGATGGCCATATGGCGAAAGAACTGGTGGATGCTTGGAGAATTCGTATGTATCGTCTCATTTAGCTTCATGAACGGAGTGGCTTATGATACTAATTTATCTCAGAGGTGTCCATCGCGCGCATGAACGAGGGGCACCAACCTGTTCCTTACGGTCCTCCTTCCCCTTCAACGTCTGGCAAGTTTTCTCTCCCCCCTTCGTATGCAGAGGGCCGTCATCAATTCGTAGCGTCGAGCCAAGCTTTCGTCCCACTCCTTACCCCTTCTATTTCACCTGACGGCGCTAAGTTTGGCGGTTCCAACCATGACTATCGTGCGACCCAAAGCACCGTTGACTTTTCCAAGGCTATTGAGGACTTATCTCGGGCTATCGAGCTAGATGCCAATGGTCATAAGCCTTTTTGCCTTTCAGAAATCGGCGAGGTTGACATTTCAGAGGACGATGATCCGGCTCTTCAGGATCCATTTGGCCATATTAAAGAGCACTTTCCTCGCGGATTGAGTTTCCGACTCTTGACGCGTGGAGAGATGGACATTGTCTTCGCGAGGGTCGCCTGCGGCGATTACATCTTGAGGGAAGGATAATATGAACCAGTTGCTGGGTAAGTTTGATGGGAGGGCGTTCGGATTGGCATTCACAGGAAATCGGAGACAGAAAGCGGCAATGATAACGATTTTCCGCTATTTACGACCACTTACGATTAATGGCGACTCTTCTAGTTATTCGCAAGTTATTTTTTTTTAGTTGTTAATTGTTATACACATGTACATATATTCGTCGTTCGAGTTCCTTCTATCCAGATCCGCCTGGACAGCCGGCGCATATAAATGTCACATACCCATCATAGGGAGTGTTGAATTCTTCTCTCTTTCCTCCAAATATCTTCCATAAATTCCAAATCCCCATCTCAAAATGTCTTTCATACACCGCAATCCATCATCAAAAGCAAAGATGTCAAAACCGGCTCATCTCATCAATTCCTCAAGGAGAATTCCCCCTATGTGTTCCCCATCCTATTCTATGCTATTCCGTAGGAGAGAAATAAGCTCTTAGAGACTCTTAAACTTGGTTCCTCTTCCAGCTCCTACCTGGATGGCGCGTTATGACTATCATTTAGAAAATGGTTCGGAACATACCGACGATGTTGCTTTTGGAGGAGAAGATGAAGGAGACTCTGAGGGTGACGACGAGGGTGGCAACTGGGATACAAGGGAGGACGTCCAAAGGGAGAAAGGATGATAGTGAATGAAGACGAGGGTTGTCTGAAAGGGCCAGGGCCATTGCAGCCATCCCTAACAGATTCCTCGTGAGTTCGTAAACCATTATCAAGATATAGATCTGGCGGCCATAACATCTACATCTCGCGGCCTGTCAAGCAGACCTAACTGACCTCGGCTCAGCTCTCATGGCCATGGAGGACAGAGGGCTCAACAAGAAACGCTAGTTCCATAAAGAATACAAGGAACTGAAAAAGGCTACCTTAAGTTTGGAACGAGAGCGGTTGGCTGGCCACAAGGCCAGACGTGATCGGGAAGAACAGGCCCTAGAAGAGCACCGGAGGGCGGAGAGGAGGATGAAGGAAGAGGAGATGGAATACAGATAGAAGGAAATGTCTGCAAAGGAAGACAAGTCGATCTTTGAGATTGCACGACGCTTCGTCTTGCCTTCTGTGTCAGGTAACACGGTGGAGTCATACAAGAAAGCAGTTGCCTTGTACGAATCTCAACGCAGACAGATCGGAGGGAAAGAAAATTCATATTAGTCAATAGCGGATGATGTAAAAAATAACATGTGCCAAAATTGCTATGATTTATCATCCATTTTTTAGATTTAATATGGGCCGTGGTTATCCAATGTATCGCCTCGCAAACGCATCATCTGCCGAATAAGATGCTTCTTTCTGGTCAACTCTCCCTCCCGCAGTGACCGTTGGTCATCGTCCACCAATATGTCATGATAATGCTGTGCCTCCCACTCTTCGATGTCGCCGGTTGTGACAAGTAGATTGTGAAGCACCATTGAGGAGATGGTCATCGCATGGAGTCGACGCTGATCTTTGGGATTCCTCAGATGAGTACGCGGCCTTTGCATGGCCGGGAAACGGTTCTTCGTAGGCGGAGGATAAGGAGGCAGGTGTGAAGAAGACGAAGAAGTAGTTTGAGATGGCGAGGAGAGAAGAAGAAAGAAGGCGAGCAATGAGTCTGGATCAAGAGATGCCCTGGAAAGATCAGAGAAGGAGGAAGAGAGAGGAAGGGGTTCCCGAAGATGAAAACAATTGGTCAGCGTGTAGAGTTGGGGAAAGATATATATATATAGACTTCTTCGTGTAGACGAAATAAGACGGGAACCATCATGTCCTTCTCACTCCCCCCAGTATCTTCTCACTAAGAGATCACTACAATCATTTCCGAACAGGACTGTCAGGGACGTCACGCCGGTCAGCGTAAAAGCCCGACGCTCAATCGAAGAGGGTGGCGAGAAAGAAGGACGAGGACAGAATAGCCGAGGCCTGAAAGGGAACAGGAGCCGGACTAATGGCTGACCGATGCGACTTTTAGACGTTGGAAGGTCTAGAAGATGGAAAGAGGCAACGGGACTGGGACAAGGTAAGAGAAGACAACAGTATTGATTTTCTGGGGAAAACTATGAAAACTATAAACTAGGGCAAGCGGACCTATTATGTATGCACACAGTCAGACGCTCAAATGTAACCAACGACGAAGAGTGCATGTCAATCAACGAATATAGAGCACACACGGTCGAGAAGGCTTCGCCAGAACAGATGTATATTCGAAGACTATTTGGGGTTTGATTAGTGAATGACGGTGATTGTACATCAACAAAAAACAGAAGAAGTCACTAGAAGTAAGTAGTTATGAGTACCGTAGTAGGCGACGGTGATAAGATAAAGCTTGTTGTTCGCCCTCCGTCATGCGCCGGCTTACGTTCAGTCACCATTATCTTTCGATCAAGTGTTGTGAAGACAGTATACATGTTCTACTCATTTTGGTTGCCGGCCTTGTTGTGCTATTAAATGAAAAAGCTAATGAATGTTGATGACGATTAATTAAACAACTACTAAATAAATTGTCCATTATTCACAAAAAAAGAAAAAAAACAATGTACTGCTACAATCTAACAATCCTTGACTGTCTATGGCAATAAAAATGAATTATATGTCCATGATTCCTATATAATGCGAATGAGAGTCCATGATCTAAAAAGACCGACAAAAAAGTGCACATGGCATCTATCAGACCATTATAGCAGCAAGGGCAAGGCCGCACGCGATGGCGATGACGAAGTGAGAAGGCCTGTTGGCAATGGCCCACGAAGAAGACGCTTCGGAGCTCGCAGCAGAGGCAATCGACACACCGGCTGAGTCCGTGACTGAAGCACTGGAGGCTGCAGTTGAGGAAGCGACATAGGTAGAAGTATTAGTTGGCGTGGCCGTGGTCAGGGTACCGGCAACAGACATAGTTGTGACAACGTCGTTGTTGCCCTTGCCAGAGTTCAGGTACCATTCCATGTTAAAAGCATCGGCCACATTCTTGACAGTCCATCCATTACCCACTGCCTTGGGGTACTCCGTTTCGAAGACTTCAACAGTGTTGTTATCCAGCTCATGTTCTAAGAGCAAAAGACCTTGGGTTCGATTGCCAGTGACCAAAGTGTCGAAGTAAGCCTCAACGCTTGCAACAGAGTACTGGCCTGGCTCGTCGGTAATAGCCCAATCATTGGTGTCTATGATCCATTAGCAATTTATCCACAGCATGAAGCAAGATGCTCACCCGAATCCCAAAGGACAGTCACCAAGCCAAATACTTCCTTCGCAATAGCTCGGACACGGTTGTCAACATCTCCATACGGAGGGCGCCAGTACATGGGAATTCGGCCACCATTGAGATCGCTAAGGGCCTGCATGGTCCAGCCGAGCTCTCCAACGACTTGCTCGTTGGTAAGAGTTGTCACTGCAAGAAATGACTTAAAAACTAATCGTGCTTTAATTTAACAAATACTCACTATAAGGATGGGACCAAGTGTGGACGGCAAGGTGACCTCCAGCCTTAACGGCAACGAGAACTGACTGTGGGCTGTTACATTTCACAAAGTCAATATTACAACACCTGCAGGGACATGCTGCAGGTCGAGACATACGAAGTAATAACATTACCGCCGATCATGAAATGAGTCGCAGAGGACGATATGTTGTTCTGAGCCAGATAGTCGTAGAGAGCAGGACTGACGTCTGTGGGTCCATCGTCGAAGGAAAGCTGTATACCCGCGTTAATCACATCTCTAGATGACAATGAATGGAGAAGTATATAACACTCACGGCCCAGATCTTCTCACCCGGGGGAGAGTACAGATCGTCCTCTACGCGGCATTGATCGGTGAAAGAACAAATTGTCGAGTCACCATCGTCCTCATTATTAGGGTAAGTAGGACGACCACCATCAGGTGTAGCTACTGGAACATTTGGCAAGTTCACTGTGGCAAGTTTATCCAACCAAGCTTGGGGAATGGTGCTGACGTTCGGAGTGGACCCAGGGCCTGGATAGTAACTCATGTAATCTATAAAGGAATATGAGTGAAATCTCGTCCTACTTATTGAGAGATAGTAGAAGATGGTACTGACCATTGGAGTTGGGATCGGGAGCAGTTCGTCTGAACAGCTGTGAGACGGGGGAATCTCTAGGCTGAAGCCATGACTCCCGGAATGGAGCAGCGGCCACCACTGCAAACAAGGAAAGTGCGGAGAGAGATAAATGACCGTACATTCTAACGGGCCGTTCTGATTGAATAGGTTAAAGTCAGCCCTTGTCCTGTTGTATACGTAATAGTTTCTCCGTTTGTAGACGAAAGGAGAGGATGTGCTTAGAGGATGTGCTTACATGTGGTTGTGTGGGGGTGGGCAAGAGGCTGACGTTATGCCGAAAGACAGAAAGGGAGAGCAACTTCTTGTACAGAAAGACTGCGTGCGAAGTTAGACACCAACTGATTTGATCGAATTGGGAAGGATCATAGGTACACAACAATAAACCGCTTGATGGGTGAGTAAACAGACGTACCGAAGAAAAGATAGGGGAGAAAGAGAGAGGAGGAGGTTATGTGTGAGGGAAGAGGATCGTGGTATAGGCAGTAGGGGAGGTGAGAGGATGGAGGGGCAGCGCTGATGAAGAAGGGGAGGGGAAGAAGCAGTGAAGTTTATAGGTGTTTGTTGGTGTTGTGTTAGATTCTTGGTGGGAATACGTACGGAGCCGAGGCCGGATACGGCAAATGGTGAAAAATGCCGGATTGCGGATTGCGACTTGTGAAGACCCTGAATATTTCATACCCGTCGCTCAGGGACATGTTTCCGTCGTACACTTATCTCAGGGCTATCTTTGCACAAGGTTCGCCGAACTGTATGATGATGAAAGAGGCAATAACAGGAACATCAGATTCTTACTTAGCCATAGTATCCGTCCATATCCATAATAAACACATGCTCACGGCATCAATGGTCCTCAACATGCGAGTCAAGTTTTATTTGATGAGTCTCCAGTCCCCATTAAAGACAGTATAATTTCAGACAGTCAATTATACGGCTCTTCACAGGCAATTCAACAAGTCTCTCAATCAACTCCCAAAGCTCAGACTCCATGTTGCTACTGTGATGCAGTCTGTGGTGGTATCTGGGTTTGTGATGCTGTGTTATCTGTACGTATGTACTACTCTGTGAACTGTGAAATGCGAAGTACGTAGTACTGGTATTAGCCTAAATGGATAGATATAAAAAGCAAAATTATCGCTCAGAACAAATGTGCATCTTATTATATGTACACAAATAGCATGGGAATTCCGATGATTTTTCTTCCTGATCATTGATCTCCTGACTTTCAAGCTCCTAGTTAATAGTTAGTTCATTGCAGTGTTCTGCAATTTGTCCCTTACAACAGCTCATGCATGTAGCACACAGGATCTCCGATCTTCAATCTCCGATGGACTGAGGTGAGAAAAGCATGACTGCTACCGTCTGCTAACGCTGTGCTGTGCTAGCCCAATGAAGATAATCAGCATATATCATATCATCTGATCTACTATCTTCGGGCTATTGATTGTCGTATAGACCAAGGAAAAAGTCCTATCCAATCCACACCAACTGCTCTCCTTGCCAACAGTGCAACCTGTTCAGCAGGCGATGAAGAATTACACCCAAGTCGACGCCCCCCACTTCATTTCAACTCACACAACAAAGATAAAGAGAAAAAAACTATTACTGGATCTGAAACGAATAGAACAAAATGTCAAATAATTAATCACGACATGCCAGTAAATGAAGATATTGATGTACTGGTACGTACGTACCTACGGAAAAGAATGTACCCCCCCCCCACCTCCCACCGGCCAAAATTTGATCCCGTTTTCCTATACAAACAACATGATTGCATGTATCATTTTACAGTGCATGTTTTTGGGCAAACCAAGTACATAATAGGCAGATTCTATGTATAATTTACAATAATCTAGCACTTGGTAGACTTGTATTTCCCTTTCCATACTGCTACGCCCCTCTGCTCCACCTCATCTATCAGATCCCTGCTGTCTACTCAGGTCGATCTCATCCCATACCTATTGTATCTGTTCCCAGAGTTCATCAAGCGACGTGACGACTCAAGTTCTGTAATTGGATAATGTGTGCTTACACCTTTCAGTGAGATGGATGTCGGGATCCCACTCATGCTCTTCATGCTGGTAAATCAGAGTGAAATGGAAGGATAGGACTTGGCGGCTTTTTCACTGATACGTTCCGCAGTTTCTTATTTGCGCATATTCTCGCTATGATCTGATATCGCGGCGGTAATTGTTGGGTTCGTTTTCAGAGCTTGCATGCGTGGCCGCGATTTTATATAAGGCGATTATATTGACGATAATCACGTCGTTTCGGGTTTAATAGGCGAAGATTTGTTTACAATGGAAACATTAGGATAATTGTACAGTAGCTATTTAGTAAAATGTACTTAAATGAGGCTCTCAGCTCGTCGAAGTCTTTCCTTCATTGTTAAGAGTTGTTTGGTACTAACATCTGCTCGAATATATTTCAGAGTTGCTGAATCATAGTTGTTGGAAACTTTCTTATTACGTTGCTGGATTTTGCTGCTTTTATTGAGGTCGGAAATACAGACCTGAGTATAGTATAATAAGCAGGGATGTCTCCAGGTGCAGGTAAAAAGGATCAGATGGGGGGATAGATTCGTCTGATGTCGGCCAGGTTCCTTTTTCAGTCCCTTGCATCATGACGGATGTCATTGTTGAGTTATGATCAAGATGATTGGTTACAAGAAGGGAGACGTACCTTCAGAGTTGCTGGTCAAAAGCTCATAGAGTTCAGGTTCAGGATGTGTAGGCAGTGGTATTATACAGTACCGCGTATACAGCGCCATTGGCACAGCATGCAGTATTGAACCCGGTCTCAGCAATTGAAGATCGTTCGTCGCCCCTGTCCAGCACGCTCACCTATTCAATAATGCGTATCACGATCGAGTATGACACGTGAGCAGGCACCCGAGTTATGGCGACCACTGCCGTTTGGTTTTGAGTGGTCCTAAAGCTTGAGAAACGTCATCGCCAGGAAAGGAACCACTGGAGAAAGCTGACGATTGATTGAGTGAATGCGTAAGGATAGTCGCAGAAGGCCCGGCCTCGAGGCTGTGGTGAATGACCATAGGGGCATTTAAGGTACAAGGAAATGATGCAGAAGGGCCGGGAGTCGTCGGGATAGCTGCGTTTCGGAGACATAAAAATGTTTAAACCTATGGTGTTATAGAAGATCGAGAAGGCTGTGGCATGAGGAGAACATCCAAACAGAAGGAAGCTGTAAAAACTGTACGGCTGTTGCAGTCCGAGATGAGAAGATCAGAGGATCAAAGAACAGGAAGGTTCATCACATTATTATTATGTCTGGAACGCGCATTATTTTATTATCGGCGGCAGTCGTCGTCGTGCTCCCCACGCACCACCACAACGACCATGATGGATGATGCGTCCCTTCAAATTCTAGTAGGCGTCGCATTCCCACCACAGTGTTGCGTATGCTGATAACGGCAATTACACGTCAGCCAGGCACAGGACCAGATTTTTTGGAGATGTTTCCCATAACAACCATGCTTCAATACATGAAAAGGGTAAAGAAATATAAATTCGTTTTTTCTTTCTATCTAACGCGGGCTGTTTAACAGGAGGTTATGGGGGTCATGCATAAGAACGGAGGAAAAAATGAGGGAAAAATTAGGTGTTGGGGTCATCGTCATGTCATGTCATCAATCATCATTAAGGCAGCAGCAGCAGCAATAGTACTCGTAGTGACGCGGTAGTTTTAGTGATAAGTCAGTTACGCGTAAACCGACTCGAGGAACATTCTCTTTATGGAGGCAACCGACTTTTTCGAACGTCAACCCAATTTTCTTTCGCTGCACAAATGCCCCCGAATATTCCAGCCCCGTCGGTCGTGGCAAGGGCCATCCCCTCCTTGGCTCGTGCTGCCTCTACGACCACCAAACCCAAGCCTTCCAAAGAACATCATGTCCACTCGTACTCCCCGGAAGTACTTCCCTTAGGCTACGCTGTGGCTTCGACTCATGCCTCCGTCAAAAAGAAAGCAGGGGCTCTTGACCTTGGTATACTTGTTTCTACCACAGATAAGCCTGCGTCCGCGGCGGCCTGCTTGACAAGGAACGCGTTCAAAGCAGCGCCAGTGACAGTGACCACTGAGCTTTTGCAATCCGGCGGTGGACGAGCTAGGGGTTTTATCGTCAATTCCGGTTGTGCAAATGCGGTCACCGGCAAGAAAGGCCTTGAAGATGCCTGGGAGATGTCCAATACTGTAACTTCCCAGCTCCCACCAGGTCAGCGTGGAATAGGAACATTGGTGATGTCTACAGGTGTCATTGGTCAACACCTTCCCATATCATCAATTGTCTCGAAGATCCCCGAGCTTGTGCGATCCCTTGATGATTCGCCCAAATCGTGGCTCGACCTTTCCAAGTCGTTCATGACCACAGACTCGTTCCCCAAACTGCGCGCCAAATCGTTTAGGCTTGGCGAACGCCTGGTGCGCATAGCCGGTATCGATAAAGGAGCCGGTATGATCGCTCCCTCCATGGGACCGCCTCAACCACCTCATGCTACCCTGCTTGGTGTGATTGCTACCGATGCTGCTATTAGTCCCTCCGCTCTGCAATCTGCGCTTAACTATGCTGTCGATAGGAGCTTCAACAACATCACTGTTGACGGTGATATGAGCACTAATGATTCAATTATCTGCCTGGCCAACGGGGCAGCTGGCAAGCTGGACACTCAGGGCCGTGAGACAGCTGAAGGTATGGAGGAAATTACTGAAGATGGAAATCCGGAAGAGTACAAGGTTTTCAGGGAAGAACTGAGGTCTTTTGCTGAGGAGCTGGCCCAGCTGGTTGTTAGGGACGGTGAAGGCGCGACCAAATTCGTGACCATTCGCGTCAAGGTGAGCCGCTTGAAATGTATCTGAGAAAGAGGGCTCAGCAGTCGTTGTCTTATCAGAACGCCCCTTCTTATGAGACTGCCCAAGCTGTCGCTAAGAGCATCGCAAATTCGTCCTTGTTCAAGACGGCTATGTATGGAGAAGGTGAGACTGTGAGATTGTCATGGTGATCAATACAGCGCTAATATTACACGATAGATGCCAATTGGGGTCGTATTCTCTGTGCTGTGTAAGTGTACTGCAGACAGGACGTTTGCTGATTATGAATGCAGTGGCTACACTCCTACCGCAAAAGCAATTATTCCTAACCGCGTCTCCGTCTCTTTTATTCCCTCTGCTAATATTCCGGACTCTGCGCCTCTTCGGTTGCTTACCAATGGTGAGCCTGAAGCCAATATAGATGAAGACCGCGCCAGCGTGATTTTAGCGGAGGAGGATTTGGAAGTTGAGGTGGATTTGGGTGATGGTCACGAAGAAGCCAAAGTTTGGACCTGCGATTTCTCCCATGTGAGTTATGTTTGAACAAATCGGCCTTAAATCTTGCATGTTACTCACTAGTTGCCCATAGGAATATGTGACAATCAATGGCAGCGTGAGTAATCACCAGAGCTGCCACAGGGGCCTACACAACAGTAACTAATAACAACAAACAGTACCGAAGTTAAATCAAGCCAAAATTCCATTCAAGAGGCTGTCAATTTGTATAAACCACAATGCAGGAGAGAATATGTGTGTTACAAGATATAATGCATCGGAAATCCACTTTGGAGAAGTGCTATTATGCCCCCATTGACAAGGATGGATGATGTCACAAATGAAAAGAAGAATTGCTTATGACTAAGGTTTGTCTGTAAAGACTGTTACAACACTTATCAATGATAAACTCTTGCCCCGTCTATCGTCTAATTTGGCGAACCCCATTACACGCTCAGGCCATACCGCTACACCGCTAACATTCCTCAGATCCTGTCCACTTCCATACCTTCTTCGATATTTTCTACCCATTGTTCACTTTCTTTTTCACTGTGCTTTGACCATGTTCCAAAATAGTCTAAGGAGGTCGCTTCGTTCTCCCCATCCATGTCTCTCCGTTCTTTTAAGCTCCCGTGCCCTAGTACGGGACTGCAAGGAGGAGCAGGAGGTACGCCGCCTTTGCAGTGAGGCACAAAGAACGCATGAAATCCCTTGGCCTTCTCAACCTTGACTTCAAGAGACATCTGAACGTTACGATGTTTGCCATTGGTTGATGAGGACTTTTTGAGAGGTTTCGGGCGAGCGAGCCGACGGGCTTGCGAATGGGATTGAGAGACAGTGGCTCCAGAAGGCGAGTCGCCCGGTGAAGGGGGCGCTGTGCATGCTTGATAAGATGACGGAGAGGCGTGGCTGGATTGCGATGAATAAAAAACATTGGGAGATGAGTGAGTTGGCGGGAAAGGAGGTCGAGGGAGTGAGGATATATGGGACTGGCTGTGATGCAAATAGGAGGAAGGGAAAGAAACTTGTGGATGCGAATGAGATGACATAGTGGAGTGTTGGTGAATGTACGGGGACGAAGAGGTGTGTGGCTGCTGGGTGTCGCAGAGCATAGCTGGGAGGACGAAAAAGATGTATTGCGCAAGGGGTGTAGCGGCAGCGGGAGGTAAAAATGGGCTGTTGTGGGTGGCGAGAGAGAAGAGGGCAGAGTCAGACAATGGCCATGCAAAAGTGGGTGAGATACTTACAAGCTGCGTACCCTTGTTGGAGTAACGTCTGATGGCTGGGTTATGAACTATGGCAAGTCGATGTGGGTGCGTTGATGCGAGATGCGTACTTGGTGATTCGTTGGTGAGTCGAGTCGCTTGGGCGCGGGCGTTTTGGTGACTCGTCGAAGCGCGGGTGCGTGGAGAGTAAGAGGGGCGCAGCAGGTGCTCTGATTTTCAGCAAGTTTTTGAAGGACAACGGTAAGACAAAATGATAAAATGCATGCATAGAGTCTGCCGCCCCATACGCCCATACCCCATACTGCTTCCTCCTGCAGATAGTACACCCTCGTTCTGAAGCATATTATGGCCCTGTATTCCCCCCCTGTATGATGAAAAAAGCGCGTCAAAAGGAGCGACTCACAATGAAAATTCAGGGTAAAACTCCCAACCCACAAGAGAGGGGCTTCCCTGACCCTTTCACCGTGTTGGGCGTTTGAGGCAGGGATTTATGCGGCTGTTGCTTGTTGCTAGCTCGGGACGCACGGCGGTTGACGGTTGCCGGTAGCCTATCATCATGTACCACCAGTACATGTAGCATAGTGAGGAGAGACGGAGAAGATGATGAGCTGTGTGCATATGTGCATGCATCATCGTGCATCGTTCTTATCTTCTTTGTAGTTTGTGCTGCCCATAACGACAGAAGAGGGGAGGACTTAAATGGATGAAACGGCACAAAGCTGCAAAGTAGCAGGCTGATCTCCCGCCAGCAGTATTGGAAGTTGAATCCTTTTTTACCACTGTTCGTTGTTGACAGTTGACAGCAGTAGAACCGATGTAACGCTATTTTTACCTAGTATTTGAGCAGCTCATGAATAGAGTATTACTGTCACAACAATACCTGTACCCTATACTTTGACTTGTACAAGGACTACTATTAGTTACCACCGACAACACTCCCCTAAGATCGATGTCATTCCTCGAGTTCTCCCTTACGTACGTAGGAACAATAGTATTAAAACATAATAAAACAGATACCCGTGTTTTGGACTACCTGTAGCACATGGCATCATAAACGTGGAGATCGGTGGAGTACCTGGACTGTGTAGTTTCGTAGCGTCCTGTAAAGCATCAAATGGTCGGCGATGCCTTCTCTCCTTATAGATGCGAATGGGATCATTGAAGGGGAGTATAGCGGCAAGTAGCTCAAGGCTCCAACAACAAATAGTCATTCACGCACCCGTGCATCGACGTCTGCGTTTTAATGACGGGCAACAAAAGAAGACGTGATATACAGAAGATGCATACAGAAAATGTAGCCAACAGACCTCTTGGAATAGCCTAAACTCTCCCCGCCTGTCTCCTGGATTTGCCCGGTCTCCCTTTAGACTGGACCTTGCCAGCCTTTCCACCTTTACCACGAGACATGCCACCACCGAAATCCATCGTGCTTTCCCGAGTGTTCTGCTTGGATCTGCGGCCACCACCACCCAAAGAAAATTTGGCGTCACGAGCATGTCGAGGCATCTGCCATACGCATCAGTAATGGTATGCGATACAGTTTGAGAGAAACTCCACTAACCTTGGATTTGCCAGAGGTGGCACGTCCTCCTTTCTGGGGCTGGTCTTCCATTGCATCTTCCACAGCGATATCGAACTCCTCCCCTTCGTTACCAAGCTCCATGCCTTCTTTTCTTTCTGCAAAACATTGTTAGCTATTGCTTATGACTGACAATAATACGCACTCCGTTTAAGACCCTGCACCCGATCTTCGAAGCTCTTCTTGTCCTGCTCTCTCTGCCGGAGCTTTTCGTGCTGGATTTGCTTGCCGAACTTCTTGAGTTCGCGCTGCTTCTTCGCGTCTTCGGACTTCTTGATGCCCTGGCTAAAGGATAACGAGTAAGCGTGCCGATCAGACAAGCAACGGATTCGGAAGAATAAAAACATACGCCTCTTCGACAAGCTTGGTCCTCACACGTTCCATGTGCTCATCAGATTTGACCATTTCAGCATAATAATCTCCTGGTCTCGTGAAAGGAATGTCGTGTTTGGAAGCAAGCTTTCTAGCTTGGGGAACGCAGCCAAGTGCAATCTTGTAGCTGCGAGCGTGGATGTCAACAACATCCATGAGATTGAGAAGAAAATGCTCACAAAACTGTTTCTCTTTGCAAATCTTGATTCTGTTATCAGCAAAACAAGTTGCACTATATGTGAGACGATACTCACCATCACTGGGATCAACGTCGGCAGTCTCTTTGCTGTCAACTACCAAGTGTTCAGGCCAGGACATATTGGTTACTCGGATAGAGTCGGTCAGGGATCTCAATGCGGGCTGATAGGAATTAGAAGGTTTTTGAGATTGCGGCGACGATAGCCTTACCTTGTTGTTAATTGTTACTTTTTGCATGGGAACAGCATCTTCGTCCACAGAGACATCTGAGCCAAGGCCATCAAGAGAAACGACGTCGTCGTCGGGCTTCTCATTGACTATGGTGTTGTCCTGTTTCCATACCATCTTTTAGAGTGAATGACAGGCTAAACAAGGAGAATCTTACCTCGTTTTGGCCTTCCTCTTCCTCGTCTTCGTCGACGCTTTCGCCGGCTGATATTTCAGCCTCTTCCCCTTCACTACCTTCTCCTTCGTCCTCTTCATCCTGCTCGGCCCCAAGCAAGGCTATTTCATATTCGTTGAGGTCATCCACGTCGACGAGTTCCATCAACCTCTTCATACCCTCTTCGCTGACGTCTTGGTCGTCTTCATCACCACTTTCGATCTGTTCGTCTGGAACGTAAGATTTCTTGTCGAGGGACTGGGATTCTTCCGCCTTGGATGGAGCAACCTTCCTGTTGCTTTTGAGTTTCCTTGCTTCCTTCTTGCTAATGGGCATTGTGGAGCACTGTGTTGTTGAACAGATGTTGACCAGGTGCAGATTGAGATGGCTTCAAAATTGAGAAGGGAAGGTGGAGGGCGGGTGGAGGTGCCACACTCGGATATAGGGTAATGCCGTGGCCCGCTGCTTATTGAGCGCGAGACTGAAGTGACGGACGCGGGTACCACATATCTTCTCTAACCTCTATACACATCTTCTTTCCTCTTCCAGCTTAACCGCGTCCACCGCCATCACCTCAAGCTCACACAGACGCCCAAAATGGATGCAGGTGAATACCATTCCTCTACATGCACACGTATACACGC
>NC_026749.1:855212-860212 GCF_000149245.1 Cryptococcus neoformans H99
ATTGTAGAGTAATGATAGAATCTTCCATTGACGATTGCCCTACTCCGGCTCTTGAGCACACCCCCGACACGCAACTTTCGCCATCATCCTCGGTGCAGCCTCTCATAAGGTCGACACAAAACCATGCAGATCAACGCCCTCCTCAGTGGACAGGCCCGAATACCAAAAAGGGAAAAGGCCCTGCAGATCAAAGCGTTTCCAGTTCCACATTTGCAGTACCCCAAAAGCTCAAATCGGCTTTCCGGCATGCTTCAGAGTCCCCTGTCGGCGGCGCCGTAGAACTGCCAGGGATTGACAAATCTAGAGCCACAGATCTGCCACAAAGGTCTAAGTCTGTGCAGTTTCCGATGGACCCTACTCATCCTGTAGCCTCTGAAACAGGGAAAATGAAAGTACGAGGTCGCAATATCCCAGTTGATCCAAATACGGTGTTATCAAGAGCAGGAGAAGAAGCACAGGGAACAAGTTCTGGTGCTGCAGCGGATGCTATGGCCGAGGAAGATAAACCTCAAGAACCTCTGGCACTCCAAGGGAATGTTTTGTATAAAGGTAAAGGGCTCTGCTTAACCAAATGATATATGGTGGCTAATTGCTTCGCTTAAGACCGCATGCTTGTGAGAGTTGGTTATCATCGAGAAGAGAATATTGCCTCATTTGACGAGGCGGCACAGGTAGGTGCTTTGATAAAGCTTCATTGCGATTGTACTCATCTTTGTCCAGAGACGTAATCCTTGTTCAAAACTGGAACCTTTTGAAGAATATATTGTTGTTTGGCGAAAGGGATTTGTTGAATTCTATCAAGAATGGCGCATGCCTTTGCGAGAACGAATGACTGGCACCAAGCGGTTCTGCTTTGCCATTCCCCTCCTGCCCCATCGATCTTCGCTCTCGATATTCAATCCAGATGACCTGACCTTGTGTCTTACTACTTCCGTTGAGAAGCTACAGCTAGAGGTTGAAGCAGTCCTCAAATCGTCGAAGACGTCGCGCATCTCAGCTGTCAAAGACAGAGTTGCACACTCATCGCAAGCGCAATGGCTCCGGGGTCACAAGAAAGGCACTCAAATATTTATACTCAAACTTCCAGAAAGATCTCGCGCGTTGGACTGGTACTGGGAGCTATGGAGAGACCTTGGGGGTCGGCTTCCGGAACGATTTGACATTTCGGTTCCCGTCGTGTCGACTTCAATCCGCATGAGCATCTCTGAAGAAGTAGATAATGGTCAAGCAGATAGTGGTCAATTACTGCGGCATTTTTGTCCTGGCACGGTTATCACAACATCCTGGGAAACGCTGCGGAAGAAGACGGCATTTGATGACATTATACAGCAGGCTAGGCTACAAAGAATCAAGGACGAGGTAGATCTTCAACTGGTTTGGAAAGCAAGTGACGGAGTGTTGGACTGGGTGGCGTATTTAGAGACAGTAGAGGGAAAGAAAAGGCCATGGGCTTTACTGGCAGGCCTCGCCAGACTACAAGTAAGCCCTTACATCTTCATATAGCATTAGCAGATAAGGGAATGAGACTCATACCTGACAAATTAGAATAACCCCTCTCCCAGAGAGCTACAACTTCGCCTGGCCAGGCATCAGCCAAAATCCTTGAAGTTAGAAGATGGCACCATTTTAGAGGAGCCACCTGGTATAGAGGGGTATCTTTTCCGAACACACGGGCCTGCTACCAGAAGTACGATCTACCTTGCGTCCCATGATGGTAGGTAGATGTGTCTTGGAGAAAGGATTTA
Source organism: Cryptococcus neoformans H99 (assembly GCF_000149245.1). Lineage (NCBI taxonomy): Eukaryota > Fungi > Basidiomycota > Tremellomycetes > Tremellales > Cryptococcaceae > Cryptococcus > Cryptococcus neoformans. The sequence continues at coordinate 856,958 of NC_026749.1, forward strand.
GTCGCTTACTCAAAGTCTGATCTGCAGGTTGTCTGTTTATCACAAACATGAGAGACTCAGAGCCACCTTTACTACCGAATCAAGAAGGTTCGACCCCTTCTAAACTCTTTTCGGAAGTGCACAAAGAATTCTTGGAAAATGAGCGCCGGCGGATGGGGTCTGTAATCCGAAGGTCTGCGGGCTGCATCGACATGAGAGATATCACAATGATCCAGTATCCTAGCCCAGCGGGAAAAGATACTCATGGACGAAGGGACGCATTTGAGCTCGGATTTACTGCTGGAGGATCCATGAAGCTGGAAGCTCACACACCCGAGATAGCTCAGGAATGGGTCGAGCGCTTGGAGGCGTTAAAGTCTTATTGGAGTTATCAACATCGAATAGAGTGAGTTTTATGTGCCAGTGGTACCACGCACTTACAATTTCTCGAAACAAAGGGCTCGACAAAGAATGGACGCCATGTCAGCTGCCTCCGTGTCCAGACACGGTGATGGAACAGATGAATTTCTAGGAGAGATATGGAACTGGTGCATTATTCGAGGCTGCAGACCTATCTGCCTTTCTGGAAGATTGTATATGAAGCATGGTGCTCACGAAAAGTTCAGGTAAGTGATAGACAAAATGTTACATGCTTTGTGGAAGGTCTGAGGCCTTGCTAAATCCATGCCAAGGCTCAAATACATGGCATTAACCCAGGGATCATTTGTATCATTTGAAGTCACTGGCAAAGCCTCGTTCCATGTCAGAAAAAAGAACTATCCGTTGTTCGGTGCCTATGTGAGCCAATTCTGATTTCCCTGCTTTCAATCTGCAGGATATTAAGCTGTCAGCTAATACCGCCCCGAAGACGTATTCTGGGCTGTTAGCACACGATGAGATTCACGAGCCTCATAATAGGGACGCATTCCTTCCTCAACATCGCGTTTATCAAGATGGTCTACAATCATTTGATGGACCGGAAGACACCACATTCTGCGTTCGCTTAGCCATATCGGGGTCCCGTTCTGAGGCAAACACCAGTAATCCTTGGGATTCTTCAGATTACAGAGATCACACTTCCATGAAGCTGAGCAAATCGCCAACAAGTTTATTGATCTTTCGCGCAAGATCCAAAGTGAGCAGATACGATTCCTAGATGGTACTATCGCGACTGACTCAAGCAGCTGGAAAGAGATCGTTGGGTATGGGCAATTAACGCAGAAGTAGAGCGGCAAGCAAGGGCGCATCTTGACCAGCAAAATCTTTTCCGCACATACGGGAAAGTGATTGACCGGTGGTGAAAGACCTCAAGCCCATGCAAAGACTGTGGCCATGGTTATGATATTTAAATGTCTCTTATGATGAAAGAATGATAAGGGAAGAGCAAACGAGTCTGGTGACACAGAGAATACTTCAGTTAATAGGCGCTATCTTAGTATGCAGAACGAGAGGGACTCTTACAGGTCAGAAGCTAGTAAATATCGTCCGGGCCACCGAGCTTAGTCCGTGCTGTCAGAACGCAGTAGGAGGATTCTGGGTCCTACTGAGAAGTTTACACAGTGATCGCAGGAGACTGCAAGCATCGCGCATGTTATTTGGAATGTGGTACTTCCATAATCCAATGATTGCATTGTTCTCTCCAGAACCAATAACACTAGTAACACTAGCTTTTTTGACAAGAACATTTCTTTTATACGCAGAAATACAATTGTTTCAATCTTCAATACCTGACCCGAATCACTACTCGTACTATTCGTCGGGATCTCGTTATTTCCGATCACTGAACTGATACACGAGCATCTTGTCATCATCTTCCTCTATGCAGTTCGATATGTTACATTTTGCCAAGACTTTTTGACCTAACTGATATGCCAAGTGGTGTTACATGACACTCCTAATGATAAAGGTCTTGAAATATACCAAGCGCTGCCAGTCTTCATCATAGAATCCTTGTAATCGGGATCCACATGACGTGGAAAGAAACATTTGTCGCTCATTACTGATCGCCATTATATACATTATAAGCTTCATCTAATGCCCTTCGAAAACTTTACACAAAGGTCGTTAAAGATCGTTAATTGCCAGCTAGAAGACTTTCGTCCGCATTATTTTACCAAACTACAAACATAGGTTTTTAGCCTTCACACTGATAGCGTTTACAAGGACATCACTACTCACCATAAGACGCTGGCACCATGCCCTCCCTGCCAGTAGCAGGGTCTCTAGCATACCACCATTCATGGCTCTGCTGGTCATCCAAGATGATTAGCGGTTGGCCAGCCTTCATGCTCATCTCCCCTTCTTGTAATTCCGGTCCTTCAAAGTCATATCGCATCGTCGTCTCTCTTTCATCACCCTCTTCCCCTTCTTCGTCGTATTCGTCATCTGAAGCCATAGGATAGGCGCCAGAAGCGTATGAACTCGGGTCCGAAAGCCTATTCTGAGAGGGAGCTGAATTCCGGGACGCTCCAATTCCCATCATGGTCCCAGCCCCCCCAGCGAGGGATGCTTCCAGAGCTGCCTGCACATTTGCGAAGACATTTTGATGTGTTGAGGAAACATCACTCCCTCCTTTCTCATAAACCTCTTGCCTAGATTGCGCAGCTTGAGTGTCCCGTCGGCGGTTGAAATAGGCTATGAGAAGGGCAAGAAGGATGAATAAGAGCACAATCCCGGTGGCGATCGCGATGGCCACTAGCACCACCAGACCTCTGGCTAGATAATGTCGAACTTTGAAGGAGAATTCGGAATCTGACCAGAATAGACTAGAGGCGGCGCCAACACCTCCAGCAGCGGATGTCCCCACCAGGTAGGGATACCAGTTCGCGCCGTCATAGAGAGCACTTGTGACATTGCCCATCTGATCAAGATACAGATTCCCAGATACCATCAACATTCTGTCCTTTTCGATAGTGCCCATTGCAGTGTGCTCAGACGACATGGGGACAAAAGCAAGCTGATTGACCAGGCTACCGGACTGAAGCGTCTCATTCTGTGCCGTCCAAGCGTTACCGTTCCATTGCTCTAGATATGGAGAGCCATCGGACGCAGAATAGCCCGCAGCGAAGATGTTGGTCGCATTCTTGTCGTCGACAGCAACAGCAAGGGTAGGGCCGGAAAGGGAACCAAGAGCAGTCCAAGAAGAGCTGCCAAAGTTGTAGGACGCAACAGAGGCAACGGTGCCATCGGAAAGGACAAAAGAGCCAGCGGCGATGAGTGTGTCGTAAGTATCCTAAATCGAATCATCAGAAAATTCATTCCGAGCACAAACTCGTA
>NC_026749.1:865212-882712 GCF_000149245.1 Cryptococcus neoformans H99
CTCATCCTCTGTCCACTTTTCTGATGAACTACCTACTCCCTCGTCGCCCAACCCAAAGACTTCTCTTGCTTTGAGAGACAATCACCCGGACGCTCGCTCTGGTATGGAGACTCTTCAGACGGTAGACGAAAATGACCCTCAGAGGAGACATGCGCGTGGATGGTCAATTGGGACTTGGTCTAGTGCTGCTCCCACGGCAGACGGCTACTCCATGAAGAAGCCTTTGATACGAACTGCTACTGGAGCCAGTGAGGTAGATGGAGATAGAGGAGAAGACGATGCCAATAAAAAGGGGAAAAAGGACAAGAAAGGGAAGAAAGGGAAGAAAGATAAAGAAGAGCCTCCTTCAGCACACCTGGACCCCGATAAAGATAAAACGGATCCGACACCCTTCCGCGAAAAGCCTTCTCGCTTAGCCATGCTTGTAGACCCAAAATCCTTAGAGGACTTAGAAAAGATAGGCGGTGTTAGTGGCTTATTGGAAGGACTAGGAGTCGATGGGGAAAAAGGGTTGGCGGTGGGGACAGACGAGGGGAATGCGGAGAACGGTGCCCCCCGGAGTTCCGCTGACATGCCTGGCGGGAACGGACCGCAGTGGCGAGCTAGTATGGACCGCAGGCGAGACATCTATGGGCGAAACGATCTCCCACGTAGAAAAAGTAAAAGTTTACTGCTTCTTATGTGGCTTGCCTTCAAAGACAAAGTTTTGGTGAGCTTTTCTGGAAGCATCTTAATCGAAACTTTCCTAATGTGGTCCTAGATCCTCTTATCAGTTGCTGCTGTCGTCTCTTTAGCTCTAGGTCTTTATCAAGATCTCGGTACTCCACCCAAAATCATTTATAACGACGAATGTCCTGATGGTTGCGAAGAAGCTCAAGTTGATTGGGTAGAAGGTGTCGCTATCGTTGTGGCGATCATCATCGTCGTCCTTGTCGGGTCCATCAACGACTGGCAGAAAGAACGTCAGTTCAAGAAGTTGAATGAAAAGCGGGAGGATCGTAACGTCAAGGTCATCAGAGGAGGCAGCGAGATGGTCATTAATGTCAAAGACGTAGTTGTCGGGGACGTTTGTTTGCTAGAACCTGGAGAAATAATCCCCGTTGATGGCATTTTCCTTCGAGGACACAACGTTAGGTGTGACGAATCCGGCGCTACCGGTGAATCAGATGCTATTAAAAAGTTCTCTTACGACGAGTGCATTAAAGAAAGAGATAATCTCCAACCCGGCCAAAGGCAAAAGAAAGACTGCTTCCTCATCTCCGGTGCCAAAGTCCTTGAAGGAGTGGGTGAGTACGTTGTCATTGCGGTTGGTCCAACGAGTTTCAACGGTCGTATCATGATGGGTGAGTGTTCTACATTTTACTGGGCTCTATCTGCGGCTGACTCACTGCAGCCATGCGAGGCGATGCCGACGAGACTCCCCTTCAGATAAAACTTAATCATCTTGCCGAACTCATAGCCAAACTCGGTGGCGCGTCGGGTCTTCTCCTCTTTATTGCCTTGATGATTCGATTCTTCGTCCAACTTAAAACCAATCCCGATAGATCAGCCAATGATAAGGCGCAGTCTTTTATCCAGATTTTGATCATTGCGGTCACACTCGTTGTCGTCGCTGTACCTGAAGGTCTGCCTCTCGCCGTGACGTTAGCATTGGCGTTTGCAACCAAGCGAATGACAAAGCAGAACCTTCTGGTTAGAGTGCTTGGATCGTGCGAGACCATGGCCAATGCTACAGTGGTATGCACAGATAAAACTGGTATGATTTTCTTGTTGCGAAGAGAGAGAGAGCTCCACTGACATAAGTTATAGGGACTCTGACGCAAAACGAGATGACAGTCGTCGCTGGCTCCCTTGGTGTCCATGGTAAATTTGTCAAAGACTTATCCGACAATGCTTCTCGTTCCAATGCCAATGAAGGAGAAGGTCACAGCGTCCATGGTGATTTTTCGTTTGACATGAGTCAGTTGAACGATTACGCTTCATCATCCCTTCAAACACTGTTCAATGAGGCTATCTGCATCAATTCCACCGCTTTTGAGGACAAGAATGAGGAAGGGAAGCTGAACTTTGTCGGCAGCAAGACGGAGACTGCTTTGTTGCGCTTCGCCAAAGACATGGAATGGCCTAATTACAGACAGGTCAGAGAGTCTGCCGAAATTGTCCAAATGATACCTTTCAGTTCTGAGCTCAAAGCTATGGGCGTCGTTGTCAGAAAAGATGACACATACCGACTATACCTGAAAGGAGCCAGTGAGGTCTTGAGCAACAACTGCACTAGGCATGTCGTGGTACATCAAGACGGCAATAAAGGTGATGATATTGAGACCACCGAGTTCGACGATGACACCATGAGCAACATCTCCAAGACCATCATTTTTTATGCCAACCAATCTCTTCGTACAATTGCCCTTTGTTACCGCGATTTCGAATCTTGGCCGCCCGCAGGCACTGAGAAGGACGGGGCAGATGAGGTACCTTATGAGGCGATTGCGAAGGATATGACTCTCATTGCCATAACTGGTATTGAAGACCCGCTCCGACCGGGTGTAAGAGAGGCGGTAGAGAAATGCCAACTAGCAGGCGTAGCTGTGAAAATGTGCACTGGCGACAATGTCTTAACGGCGCGATCCATAGCTTCACAATGTGGTATATTCACTGCTGGAGGTGTGGTAATGGAAGGTCCGCTCTTCAGAAAGGTACGCACTTATCGTCTTCTCTGACCGGTTCCTGATTTTTTGTTAGCTGTCTGATTCAGATCGTTTGGAAATTGCCCCTCGTCTCCAAATTCTGGCTCGATCATCACCTGAAGACAAACGACTTCTAGTTAAGACACTGAAAAGCATGGGCGAAGTTGTTGGTGTAACCGGTGATGGTACCAATGACGGTCCTGCGCTAAAACTTGCGAATGTTGGATTTGCGATGGGTATTGCGTAAGTGGACGACATGAGCAGTGATAAGCTAGTATGATTGACTATATTGCTCGTAGCGGGACTGAGGTTGCTAAGGAAGCATCTGACATTATCCTCATGGATGATTCATTCAAGAATATCGTTCTCGCCATTATGTGGGGTAGGTGTGTTAATGACTCGGTCAAGAAGTTCCTGCAGTTCCAAATTTCCGTGAATATCACGGCCGTATTCATCACATTTATCTCTGCCGTCGCATCGTCCAGCGAAGAGTCTGTCTTGACTGCTGTTCAACTTCTTTGGGTCAACTTAATTATGGACACCTTTGCCGCCCTGGCGCTTGCCACCGATCCTGCGACTGAATCGTCCCTTGACCGCAAGCCTGACAGGAAGAATGCGCCTCTGATAACCGTGGAAATGTTCAAAATGATCATGGTTCAGGCTATCTATCAGATCATTGTATGCTTGGTGCTGCACTTTGCTGGTCTAAAGATTCTTGGGCTGGAGGACAATGATCAGAACAATACAGAACTTGGAGCGTTGGTCTTCAACTGCTTTGTTTTCTGTCAGATTTGTAGGTGCTGTCAAACGCACCCCGAAAGATGAGTTTAACTTGCCTCGTTATAGTCAACCAATTGAATTGTCGTCGGCTCGATCGCAAACTCAATGTTCTTGAAGGATTCTGGCGCAATTGGTATTTTATTATCATCTTCCTGATCAGTACGTATCTTTCAATTTACTCATGGTCTGTGACTAAACAGCTTTTCACATAGTGGTCGGTGGCCAAATTCTGATTGTGGAAGTTGGCGGGGCCGCGTTCCAGGTGACTCGGCTTGGTGGTCGTGATTGGGGAATCACTCTTGTCATCGGTGCACTTTCTCTTCCCATTGGTGCCCTCGTTCGGTTGACGCCTACAGGGCCATTTGCCCGACTTCTTGTCAAACTGCACATATATGCGGACCCTAACAAGCTTCCTGAGCTGTCTCCAGAGGCGGAGGAAGAGCAGTACTCTTATAATCCAGCTCTGAGCAGGGTGAAAGATAATCTCTCAACTTACGCCCGCATTCGAGGCGGTAGGCTGCGAGCCAGTTCAATGGTAGCAAAAAGTAGAAACGCTCAGCTGCGTGATGCTGATATCCAATTGTACGTGATTTCATTTGGGTAGATAGTACTCTCTGACATTGTATATAGCCCATCACTCCTCACTATGGTACCTACAGTCATTGCAGGTACAGTGGGCGCTGGTGCGCACTGGGTAACTCCCCACAACTCAATTGGGCTTTCGAATCCTGCCGGGCAAGATCCATCATATTCGACGGCTGAGCTCTTTAAGGGTAAAGTTCAACTACACCCACGAACAAACCCGGATGACCCGTTGTATGCCAAATTCGGTCTGCAACCTCCTGAGTCCCGCGGATCATCGGTCTCGGGTGCTGAGGGGCTTAGCTCAGGCGATGCCAACAATGTCTAATCTAACAAAAATGTCAAGCTGGAAACATTTAGAGAGGGCAGAAAATAGTGTATTTCATGCGTGCTGCAGTAGTTAATAGACAAATGGGAGTGTTGTACATAATTAGAGTTCGGGATAGAGTCTTGTCAGTCTTTGTTCCCGAGTACATGTAGGGGGCTTGAAAAATATGGTTCTGATAGCTGGGTGGGCGTCGATCACAATTTGTGCTCATATACATAAGAGACATGGGTGATTCATGCAATAATGTACAAACGTAGGCCAATTGTAACTTACAACGGTACCAATAGCGACAATAGAGGCAATAATGGCGAAGATCAGCCATTGTTAGAGAGCACATGCGCGGAGACCTACGCCACAGGGTTCATTCGATAAATTACGAGTGCCGAGCCTACGTGTAGCAGCAAGATATTTACCATGAGAGGACAAGAACGGACATAATCTAGTAGATCTCGATGAAAGCTTGGCCATCAGCATGTAATATCCAACCGTTTCGTGGAGAAGGGAGGCATCAAATAGGCCGCCGAATACCGCCTCTAACGAAGCCTTTTGCGACATTCGTTGATGACACTCGTTAGGGGTTGCGGTAATGAGTACACGTATACCCTATGACAGTGCTTGTTGCATTTCAGCTTGGTTGCAGATTACTGAGCGTCGGTGCCACAATTGCATGTACTATGTAGAAGAACGAAGGACGAATGAAGAGAATATGCAGCGCAGTGAAGAAACAAGCAATCTCGCCCTTCTCCACCACTGCTGCTTTTTTATTTATATGCTTAAACGCCATTATCGTATATTATTAGCGCCAGCGCGAGATCACTCTTGCCTTAGCGCGCGCTGGCGTTTATAACGACACCGAATCTTCGCCAGTCATGCATCCATCGCGCTTGCGTCTGACCGGCAAAGTACGTATGAGACATCGGGCATGCTCGGGCCCTTGGGAATTGCTGTAATCGGCAAGACCACTACGTACTGCTATCGTACCGTAGAGATATTTGGTCAGCAGTAGATGCTAGCTTCAAGGTCGTATCAAATGGTGCCATCGACCAACGGTCGTGTAACCAAGCACGCATGCCGGTAACGCCTCCTGCGGTAAAAATCAGTCAGTACATTTGGTACCACATATAAGACATAGTATTATAGATGCAAAACTATTAACCTAACAATCACAAAATTCCTGTGAGCAAGAGCTTATTACCTCTAGTTTCACGAACAACATATCTCTGGCTGAACCTCTCCTTCCGAATTCAAGGGCAACTGATTACTGCCTTAGTGATTACGAGGAAACGGCCAGAATGTACGGGAGTCTCGGCGTCTCCATTCTTCTGATGGCAGCTACACCAATTGTACTAGCCAAAATTCAAGAAGGCGGCGGTTATAGCCAACAGCTCGACCCTTGGAACGACGAATATGCGAACACTCCTGACTTGAGTTTTAGTGGAGTAGCAAGCTTTGCCCATCTTCCACATAAAAGATGCTTGGACATCAGGGATGCAGCATTTGATATTGCTCTATTGGGAGTACCTTTTGACTCTGCTGTTTCATTTCGGCCCGGTACGTGAACTAATCTTTGCACTTGGAACCACTGATGTTGATATGTCACAGGCGCGAGGTTTGGACCATACGCTTTGAGAAGTGGTGGGTACCGCGGACATGGGCTTGTTTAAATGTATGCTGATACTGTATCGGTTGTGCTTTCCAGGCTCACGAAGGCAGCGACCTGATCGTGGCTACAGCAGCAGGTTAGAAGTCAACCCATATTCAGGAGACCTCTCCATAGTGAGTTCCACGATATTTGGACGATTATTGAGCGCTAAACAGCATTTCATCTATCTTAGCTTGATTGTGGAGATGTTCCTGTGACTCCATTCGATCCTGCGACTGCCATAAAGCAAATCAACGCAGCGTATCGATCCTTACTCCATCATCCTGTTGTATCACCAGAAAAGATGCAAAACCTAAACATGCAGAGAGGTCTCGATGGAAAGATACACCCCCGGATCATTACTCTGGGCGGCGATCATACCATTGTGGGTAATGGAAAAGCACGGGTTGCTGTACTGCTGATGTAGGCCAAAGGTTCTTCCTATCCTCGATGCTGTTCATGAAATCTATGGGCCAGTCTCTGTCATTCATTTCGATGCTCATATCGACACATGGAACCCATATCGATATGTTGGTAGTGTCTCGGTCCAGGCTGAACTTAACCATGGGACTTTCTTTTGGCATGCGTATGAGAAAGGTTTCATAAAGCCTAATTCATCCATCCACGCCGGTATAAGAACCCGTTTTGGGGTAAGTGATTGACACTAAGAATTCTACGATATTGACTGCTACAATTAGGGGCCCCAGGATTTGGAAGATGATGTGACTGCAGGATTTGATCTTATCCATACTTTTGATTTGGATGACTTTGGGGTTGATTGGATCTCAGAGAAGATTAAAAACAGAATCGGTGGTGGACCGGTCGTGATTAGTCTTGACGTCGATGTCATGGACCCTGCCTTCGTACCTGCTAGTAAGCATCTGAGACATCTCGGACAACTGCAGTGTTGATATGACATAGCTGGCACGCCCGAGTCCGGTGGATGGACTTCTCGAGAGCTTCGTAGGATCCTACACTCACTGAGTGGACTCAATATCGTAGCCTTGGACATTGTGGAACTTTCGCCTGCTTATGATACCAATGGTGGGTGGCCCCCTTTCTACAATTCAAACGCTTGCTTAATCCTACTATGCTAGCCGAGATATCCGCCATTGCCGCAGCGGACATGGTGTATGATTTTTTGTCTATCCTCACTCTCGGTGTAGATAATCGTAACGACGCTGTCAGTGGGATAAAGACATCGAAGGATGAGCTTTGACCATAAGAACAGAGCTTGCTGTAAAGATGGACTCGTCATAGACAAAAGAATAATGGATTATAGTGTTAACTATCAGCACTGAATATACAACAACTCCATATAAATTATTGTTATTTGTTGAGTTTACAGTAGGATCCACCCGTTGACGGTTGTCCGAAATATACCAATTGCGCTTTACGGTTAAGAAGGCAGTTTGCAATAAATACGGCCATCAAACACCGTACGCTGTACTACGGCTCAAGGGGAATTTAGCCGTTCGTGATTGGCAGCAAGTCTCTCGTTGCTGTTGTATACGTTATATGTGTTGTTTTCTTGCGTAAGTCAGGAGCGTATATGTCTTCTTCTTGTCTTTGTGGGTAGCATATTATTATTTAGAGGACGCAAGCCGAAGTTCCAAACGGTGAAAAGGGCCGACGGAGTTATACGTAATTATAAAAACGCATAAATTCATTATTACGAAGAACGGAGAAAAATAAATCTGACATCATCTGACCTTGTTTTATTATGCCGACGACAAGGTTAGGTTATTATTAGACGCGCAGCTGGGGGTTCTCGTTCGTTGTGAAATCATCTTTCAATTCAAGTTGTCGCAAGTTAATATAAGTAACAGTGGTGCGGTGGACGAGGATGTGCATAGTAAAACTCTGTGATTAGGAGTTGACGGTTGATGTTGACGGTTGACGGTAATAGATTACGGAGTAAGGTAAAGATCCCTAACTTTATTTAGCTTTTGATGAACCGCCTCGCGAGTCGAAAAATAGCAACCGAATGTAAGCAGTCAGGGTAATTTTGGAGGGCGATGAGAGTGTGACGCATGTTTGCCGCTTCGGCTTGAGCGAGAATCTCTAGGATTTCCTTAGACGATGCGGAAAGGGAAATGAGCAACGAGCAAGGAGAATGCCGAACACAATGCATGCATGCTAGGCCACGCAAGCAGCACGGGAAAGCAGCAAGGGAAAGCAACAAGGGAAAAACTTAGTGGACGGAAAATCACAGCACAGCAACATAACAAACCGCAAAACAAAAGGTAGAAGTAAAAATAGCAAATAGCGCAGAATAACCGACATCGCCCTCATAAAACGAAGGCTCAAAGCTCGGCTGCTGATTCTCATTTCTCTCATCTCCATTCTTCTTTCTCATCGTATTACCTTTTCCGCTCTTTATCTCCAAGAACAATAATAATCTTTTCGCCTCTTAATCACACAGGCGAAATGATCCCTTCCACCGCCGCCGCCCTCCTCACCCTCACAGCTGGTGCCGCCTTCGCCCATACCGGATGTGGTGGCCACGAGATTGGTCGGCGAAATGTTGGCGGTCCCATGTTGTATCGTCGAGCTGTCACCGATGAAGCTAGTGCTGCTGTCAGTACAGGTAGGTTAATACAATACAATACAATCGTATTCTATGACAATGACTGACCATAACGACCACGTAGACATCAACACCGAGTGTACAGCCTACAGTTATGCCCCTGTGACCGAGTTGATATCCTCTTTCCCGACTATTTGGCAGACTGCTTCCATCCCCTCCAATGACACAGAAGCCCAACAACTTTTTGGGAAAATTAACTCCACTCTTAATACCAAGATTCCAAATGATGTACCCCACGGAACCCCCACGGGTGATTGGACCGGTGTGAACTACTCTAACAGTGACCCGGACTGTTGGTGGACTCATAACAAGTGCACGACTCCTTCCAACGACACTGGTTTGCAAGCCGATATCTCCATCGCACCCGAGCCAATGACATGGGGTTTGGGTTTTGACGATGGACCTAACTGTAGTCACAACGCTTTGTATGATCTTCTTTTGGAGAACAACCAGAAGGCTACCATGTACGTGATCATCTCTCTTTATTCATGTCCAAACTTATGTATGTAAAAGGTTTTTCATTGGATCCAATGTCTTGGACTGGCCTCTCCAGGCTATGAGGGCTCACGACGAAGGTCATGAAATATGTGTTCACACCTGGTCTCATCAATACATGACCGCCCTCAGTAACGAGGTCGTCTTTGCCGAATTGTACTACACCCAGAAAGCCATCAAGGCTGTTCTCGGAGTTACTCCCCAGTGCTGGTATGTTGGCACTTTGGTGGAATCGTGTGAGACTATAGCTAATGATGACACAGGCGACCTCCGTACGGTGATGTCGACAACAGAGTTCGTATGATTGCCGAGGGACTCAACCTGACTACCATCATCTGGTCAGACGACACCGATGACTGGGCGGCTGGAACCAACGGCGTCACTGAGCAAGACGTCACAAATAACTACCAGTCAGTGATCGACAAGGCTGGTAACGGTACATACACTACTCACGGCCCCGTTGTTCTTAACCACGAGCTCAGTAAGTCTCTCCCAACGACTAAACCGATGTTTGCTCACGATGTCCTCTTCAGCCAACTACACCATGTCTGTCTTCATGACTATGTTCCCCAAGATCAAATCAGCTTTCAACTACATTGTCCCCATTTGCACTGCATACAACATCACCCAACCATATGCCGAAAGTAATATCACTTGTCCCAACTTTGAAACTTACATCTCTGGTGTCACAAACATCAGCAGCTCTACCACTCAGAAAGATGGAAGCAGCTCAACAAACACTGCTTCTGGTTCCGGCGCCGCTGGTAGTGCCAGTGCCACTAGCAGCAGCGACGACTCAAGCAGCTCTGGTGGCTCAAGCGGCTCTAGTGGCTCAAACAACGCTAGCAGTGGTGCTTTGGGCATGTTCGACAGTTTGTCAGGAGTGGGTCTTATTTTGGGGGGTGTAGTTGCTGGTGTGATGCTGCTGTAATGTGATGTGCTTTAGCACGAAAAAAATGGACAGTATATCAAACGTCACATGACGTACTATGTATCCAAACGGACAATATTACAATATTATTCTTAATGCATCATACAAACATAGTAGCATTGCCATAATCCTGAAGTCTACTGGTTCGGGTGAGACACCCGTCAATCTAATTCTGTTAAGGGCATTTGATGATTGTCAGTTCTACGTAGTGCCGAAACGAAGATTGAGTTTCTGTTATCTAACAGACGAAAAGGAACGCTGATATGCACTGCCATTTATCTGAGATCCAATGATATCTATAAAGAATGCTTTCCGCCGTATATAGGGTAAGCCTGTAATGACTGACGCACAATAATATTATGAAATCTGGCCCCTACTTTAGTGCTGTGATCTTTGACTTCTGATTACGCATGGTTTACATATATGCCAGATCTTGGAGAGCTATTACTGCTGAGCCTACTAAAGAGAAACCTTGCATGTCCATAGCCATAAGGCATAAAATTTGGCTCCCGCAACATGTCAACAAAAAGTGGATCCCCTTGAGATCGATACTTTCGTCTGTAGCACTTAGGCACATGGATTACGAATCCCATCGGGATGCCGGGCCGGTGGGTCTGATGCCTGGTGGTAACTGGAGAGCGGCCATTCGCCAGAAATATATACATTTTAGTATTCCTGCCAACATTTTTTACTCCATTTCCTTCCCCTGTTTTCCCCCAACAAGATGCTCGCCCGTGTCCTTACCCGTGCTCGCCCACAGCGAAGCCTTTCCGCCCAATGCTTTTCCACAGCTTCTGCACCTCGCACGAAATACACCCACAGGACAACAGCCATCCTAGCTGGTATCGCATCAGCAGTACGTGTCCATCTCCATCCATCACACACAGCCTGCTGACCTCTTTCTTCACTCTTAAGGGTATCGCACTGACTTATCAGTCTTGGAACCCCGTCAGAGCAGATGAGTCCTCAAATGCTCGAGCCCCTGGCGTGTCGACTGTCCAGCCCAGTGGGCAAAAGTTGGTCAGCTTTGAGGAAGTGCAGAAACATAACAAGCGGGACGATTGCTGGGTGATAATAGATGTAAGAGGGCAATCGGATCTCAAAATCTATTGCAAAGTGAGCTAATAAGCTCTGCTTTAGGGAAAGATTTATGATGTGACAGATTTCTTGGAAAATCATCCCGGGGGAGCTGAAATCATCATTGCCAACGCTGGGAAGGATGCTACGTGAGTAAATACAAGTACATCGTTTCTGTATCTCACCCAAACCAAAAAAGGAAAATATTCAAGCCCCTTCATCCCCCTGACGCTCTGGACATGCTCGATCCCTCTCAACATCTTGGCCCGGTGGACCCGACAACGATGCCGGAACCGGAAGAAGAGGAGCCAACAGAGGAGGACTTACGCATGGAAGAAGCCAGGAAATCCATGCCGGGGGTCGATGGAATGTTACTAGTACAGGACTTTGAAGACTGGGCGGAAAAGGTGATGAGTGGTACAGCTTGGAACTATTACAAAAGTGCAGCAGATAGGGAGAAAAGTGAGTCGCCCGGACGGTAAATGAAGCTCTCGGAAATACTAATATTTACCACAGCTGCCGCTGAGAACGAAAAAGCCTTCGACCGATACTTCTTCCGCCCCAGAATACTTCGAGACGCGACTACTGGTAGTACTGAGACGGAATTCATGGGTATGAAGACGACTATGCCTGTTTTCATTTCCCCTGCCGCCATGGCGAAACTCGGAAATCCTTTAGGAGAAGTCAATTTGACAAGAGGGGCTGGTGCATGTGGCATAGTACAAGGAGTAAATGCTTTTTGTCACAACCATCTTCCCTAATAGCTGACGATTTGGTTACCGACAGATCTCGATCAACGCTTCCTGTTCTCTGGACGAGATCATGACTGCTAGAAAAGATGGACAACCTGTGATGTTCCAGATCTATCTCAATAAAGATCGGGCAGCTTCCATTGCCCTCCTCAAGAAAGTCACTGCACTTGGAGCCAACGCAATTATCTTCACAGTTGATACGGCTTGGCGTAGTAAACGAACGATGGATGTCAGAGCCAAAGCACAAGTGGCTCCACCGCCCAGTAGCAGTGGTCAGCAAAAGAGCGCTTCACCTTTAGGTGTCAGTCAAGCAATCTCAGGCTACCAAGATACAAATTTGACATGGAAAGACATTGACTTCATACGGGTATGTGAACACGCGTAAGGTTACAAAAATACTTACTTATATCGTTGCAGGAACATACAAACTTACCCATTATCGTGAAGGGTGTTCAGTGTGTGGAGGATGTGGATCTATGCGCCAAAGCCGGCGTGCAAGGCGTGATTCTCGTAGGTTGATTCATTGACTTATTCTGAATAAGCCGGGCTCTTTGACTGACAGCTGGCACAGTCTAATCACGGAGGAAGGCAATGTGATTAGTGAGCATAGATTTGGCCACTCAGCTTTTCAACATTTCTGACAAACCTTTAGTGCCCCTGCACCTATAGATCTTCTTTATGAGCTGCGCTGTAATCGACCGGATCTCTTCGACAAAATCGAAGTTATGATGGATGGCGGTGTTCGATCGGGTGCAGACGTGGTGAAGGCGATTGCTCTTGGTGCCAAGGCTGTTGGAATTGGAAGAAGCTTTTTGTACGCTAACGGCACACATGGTGAAGAGGGTGTTGTCAGGCTTTGCCAAAGTGAGTCCTGTTTGCCAATCAAAGATGCACTGCATCCGTGGCTGATACGTTACAGTCCTTGCCGAAGAGATCACAAATACAATGAGGAACATCGGTGCGCCACGCCTGGAGGACCTCAAGCCAGAGATGGTGGGCCCGGCAGGGCCGTGGGTCGGGAACAATGTACCTCCTTATGTTAAAACTCAATAGATACCCCGGTCATACGGGTGGCCAATCCAGTAGCGATACCTATCATGCATTTCAGTTGGGATATAAAAGTTATTTTGCTGGGGTGACGCTCTGGAAAGCTTCATTTCCCGCTTCCGCCTTTATTCTGATTACGCGGTTCCTCAGGCCCCATCTGCGCGGCAAAGAAAAGCGCGATGCCTACAATGTACATCCAGTATTTTTGAAGAAATGATTTTTCGGGGGGAGGCGTGACAGGAGCGCCAGTATCACTATCGACCATCATGGAAGTGCCCATCGGAGGCCTAAAGGGCAGTCAGCCAATACATGTTAGCCTGACTACTGCTTTCGCGAGTTGAATCGAGGAAGTGCCTACGGGCGTGTCTTTTGTGACTCCATGGTTGCCACCTGGAAAATAGAGATGTCTTGTGGCAGGGACACAGTGGATAATGAATCATCATAAGATCGAGAAGTCAAAGGGTGCAAGGAAAGGGAAACTAGTTGAGTACCCTCCACGTGCAACTTGATCAACAGAGGACCTGCCAAGTAGCTCTGCATATGTATGTGTCTTATGAGTATTCAATCCTTAATTGATGTACGGGCTTCAGTAGCACTTACAGCACGGGTGGTGGCAATCAACCAAGCGTTATCATCATCACTATCGTCTTCTTTCGTCTGTAACCCCACTTGATACCACCCTGTACTATCACCCGCCTCTTGCGGATCTACCTGTGTGGTTGTATTCAATGGAATAATTCGAGGATTGAAAGGTGAACCGTCTTCTGCTGATGATACAATGAGATGGCCCAGCGGATTGAAAGATGGCGCCAATTCTGTGCTAACTTGAACAGGTACGAATCGGTGATGAAGCTTGTACTGCAGAGTGTTTGCGAATACTAATGGAGCGATAAGGACGAAGAAAAGGGCAGAGAAGAAGGACGTCATGATGGTCAGATTGCAGAACTCAGACCACTTTGAGGCTCGGGCTTGGGGCTTGGAGAAAGATAATTAGAGACGCTAGAGCACCATAGGGCACGCTGAAGACAGAACAGTACTAGAATCAGCAGAGTTATAAGAGAAGATGGATGAGAAATCCAAACCCACCAAAAAGGAATAGTCTTTGGTATATCGATTACCGGAAGGAAAATAAATGACTGAACTTGTATACCATCGTTGCCCGTTGCCGGTCCCCGTCGGTGTCGAGGGATATACTGAAGGATGATTGTCCTTGCATACAGTAAGTATATTTACGTAATAGACAACACGAGTCCATTTTTGTGCGCTAAATAAGGAGAAGAAAGAAGGCGCATCGATCGGTCAGTTGATGACTCCGACCTTCATTCCCAATCTGCTTAGTTATAGTCCAGACAATATCAGTTCCTCACCTTGAACTATCTTTGTAGCACCATAAACTAGGCTACCGAGATTCTAACGCCTTGCAAATGGAAGTACGTAAATGCGTTGCCGTCGCTTTACAAGAAGAGATATATCAACTCTGCATTCTTGTTTTAAATCCGGCGGCTAGCTGTAAGCACCTTATAAATCATCCAAGACATGCTCATCGCTATCACCCCTTCATTCTCAGGTGATTCCATCACCCATAAAAGTCTGAAAGTGGTTTCTCCAATTCCGATGCGCCTGCCGCGTCTGGGTTCGCGATTCTCAACGTTTCTTCTCTTTTGACCATTTCCCACATTGTCTTTGTTCTTACCTGCGCTAGGGCTGTTCCTCTCTGCTTTAAGATAAAAGCAGTATCACGGGGTGCAAGCGATCCCTTGAACGTAGGCAAAGTGCTGCTGGTACGCATGCTCTGCGAAACATACTCTCTTTCGGAGATGACAAACGGAGTGCAATTATCTGAGGGAGCGGCATCTTCAGGCGACCTTGAACTCTTACTGATAGGCCCGGAATACATCTTCATGCCTCCGGATGAGCTTCCGAGTGCAGGGGAATAAAAGCTCCTAGGTGCGAGAAGTCCCATAGGAGTATTGCCTCCTCTTTTGTTGATAGAATTGACAACTTCTCGCACAGGCCGTCGTCTTGCCTTATGTGCAGATGCGGCGCAAAAATCAGATGATGCTCCAGAGCTGATCGGTGTTACATGTTCAGGAGGAGGCTCCATTTCACTCGGGGAATGGGAAGGGATAGACGGGTCCGTCTGGGATGTGCCAGTGGCAGCTTCTTCCAGACTTGAATCCTTGTCAGAACCAGGGGGAAGTGAGTCTGACAACCCGCCTTCTGTTTCCGTAACTGATTCACCGTCCAATAATTTAACCCTGCTGAGAATAGTAGGCGAATCTATGACAGTGCCTGGATCCACAATCGCATTTAACGACAGATCCAAAACTCTGGGCTCGAAAGCCAGGCTGTCCATCAAAATCGCCGCCTCACACCCTTCACGCGACGTCACTTGCTTACAGGCGAAGCCATTTTTTCCCTCATGATCCTCCTTTGGCGCGCATACGTTCTCAATGGATTCTCTTCGCTGTAGACGGTTTGTTAAGCCTGTGGCTTCCAGCTCGCGGGACCCGCCAGAATCACTCCTATCAATGATGCCAAATGTCTCAATGCAGTCCTGCGTCTCTTCTTTCTGTACAATGATCATGTCCCTCATAGACCTGAGGGACGTAAGACTGGAAAGACTAGGGCCATAAGAGTCGTTTGGTGGACACTCTCGAGAAACCTTGTCCCTCCAGTTCACCGGTGGATGTTGTCTATTTTCATGCGCAACCAAGGATGGAGTTGCAATCGTTAAAGGACAAAGCTGATCTTGAGAGATAACAGGCCAGAGAGTTGGTTGTGGCGCAGGATCACGGATTTTTAGCTGATTCATAGACAAGCGCCCACTGGCTTGACTCGGTCGGCGGCTCAAGAAAGCGGATGCGCTTGCTTCGGCCATACGCCTAAAGATCGAGTCGTTGCGGTAAAGGGGGGGCTGATTCGTTGGAGATGGCTGATTTTCCGCAGCAAGATGGGCGTCCTGACTAAAACACTCGTCCATGTCACCAGAGTGGCGAGAGGCGAGGGATTCACGGATGCGTGCAGAATGTGGATTCGACCTTAGCGAGTCATATCCAGGTATGGGAAAGGCATTGGTGACCCCTGGAAATTCAAGCGGTTCAGAAGGCGTGACGTTCGGGAGCCGGTATTGTAAAGACTCGTAATGCGAGCTTCGAGGCATGAGAACCGCCTCTGTCTGAGTGGGGAATAGTAACGGATCACCGATTTCCTTCTCCTCAGTACCATTATTACTGTTTGATGAATACAATTTTTCAGCATGGTTTCTCAAGCCGCCAGGCTCCTTCCTATCAGAAAGTCCTTTGGAGTACCATAGGTCGCGAAGATGGTGTTCAGATCTCGTTGAATCCTCGTCACAGAACATGTCGATGCGATTATTTTGTGCTATACTTGTGACATGGGCAGCATTGGAGGGAGAATAGTATAGCGATTTGTCACGCTTGAGGTAGGGGCCAAGTAGACGGATACCTTTTCCCATCTGGCGGGCGGGAGCGGGAGGATGGGGCATGCCTTGCGCATCATTTGGCGGGTAATCGGTTAACTCTGAGTAAGGCCACGAATCCCACAGGGAGCCCCTGATCCTACTAGATATAGTGGGAAAACCTCTCCCAACCATTCCTACTCCTAAACCGAAAGTATTCACTGCGGACACGGTGTCCGCTTCTTCGGCTCTTAGATTTTCCATCTCCTTATGAGCATTTGTGCCTTTTTCATTCATCATCCCATCCATCAATTCTGGACCGTCTTCTTCTACTGGACTATGCCATCGTATTCGATTGAATGTTCGGCTGCTGGGACTGCTTGCGCAAGGATCGTCATCATATGCCTTGTGACTAGTATGACGACGACGCGCTCTCCACATACAAACTGCTAATAGGGTGCTTGCAAGGCCGATTGAACCGATGACCAGTCCTATGACGAGAGATTCAGTAAGTGAGTGACTGTGAGCACCTGAGTCGCCAGAGTTGATGGGAATGGTGGATGAGGGAATCGCGAGGGCATCTGGTAAAAGATAAACATGTTAGCAACAGGTGTCACAGTTCGAGTAAGTTCGCCATAGGTAGACGCACTTGACTGGCTGCTGCTGTCCGATTTCTCGGACGGGGCGCAGCCGGACACAAGTTCTGCCATTGCCCCTGAAGTCGACGATGTGCAGGGTATCTTGGCCATGGCAGATCCTGTTGCCACGGTACTGCTGGCTACTCCTGAATCGTTTTTCTCCGCAATGGAATCAAAACCGGCTGACACCGTGAAATTGCTGACCCAAGAGTTCGAGGAGGTGTTGTATATGTAGATTCCCCCATCCGCTGGGCCGGCTTGTGTATAGCCTGTTTCGAGCTGTTAGATTTGTATGCAAATTGGAACCAATTTGACCGACCACCAAAGACTATGATTTGATTTTCGCCTACCGCGATGGCGGAGTGATCAAATCTTGCGCCAGGACCTTCATTTGTCAATTGAACCCTCGGCAGTATTATTTACTGACTCACCTGTGCCAGCGTCTACTACCTTCTCCCAGGTTAACGTATTGAGATCCAATGTCCAGATTTCATCATACACTGTTTGGAGGTCAGAGCTAGCCCCGCCAA
>NC_026749.1:885212-965212 GCF_000149245.1 Cryptococcus neoformans H99
CACATTCCGATTATTGTCTTGGGCAACTTGTTTATTGTTCTTATTCGCCAGCTATAGTTAACCGTCTTGGGAAGTCTTTGCTTTTGCTTTAGTCACACTTGCCCGCTTGTTACATCTGGGCATGCGTCCATTTCACTATTATCTTCGCTATCCATTCCTTAGTTGCTGTTCGCTCTCGTGAGGTTGACAAGATGCCTTTCGCCCTGACACGGGCCTTGTTTGTTTTGTGCACAAGTAGGTGGGACGAAGGGATGTACATAAGGTAAATAATGTAAAGGATGTAAAGGATATCAAGGCCTGGATTGCAGGGTTGTCGATGGTACTATTATGTTCTTTGTGAAAGGAGGACGGAGTCTTGAGTTTTTAAACTCCATATTATCAGGGGCTCAAACCTGGTTTCCAGGCCTTTGGACTGTGGTTGACAGGGATAATTGTATATACTGTAGAGTGAAAAAGACCTGAACTCTGAAACAGGGCGCGGAGATAAGCGATTACCCCGTCGCGTATCCTCACTTGTAAAACGCGTTCCTCCCTGGGTGCCTCATTGCGCATCATCTCCTAGCGTGCCGTCATCACAATCAACCCCTTACTCCTTCCGTGTCCTTTCAGGCATGGGCCGTACAGAATGGTATATATACTCTTGTCCCCTCAACTTCTTGCCTGTGCCCTGTGTCTCACTTCTTGTCGCTCCGTTTCGTTGCTCAGAACATCCTTCCTTGCCGGTTCAGGACTTGAAAGTCCCTTCACACTCTTTAGCCCTGCCTTCACGCTCTTTTCCACTGCCCTGCTCCCCCCACGTCCACTCCTTCTAGCATTTCCATTCATATCTCCACGAACAAGAACAAGATGCTCTTTGGTGTTGGCACCTTTTCGCTTCTGTTGGCCGTTTTGTCGACTTCTTCCGCTTTACCTGCGGGTAAAAACTGTACTCGCAAGCCCGATGTTGACGTCGGGACCACTGCGCTTATGGCTAATGTGACTGCTTCTCCTACCAGCGTTCAAAGCATGGGAGGTGCTGTGCTAGCCAATGTCCAGCCTGTTTCTTCAAGCTCAGTCGTCTCTGCTAGTGGATCTTCAGGGGGTTCAGAAACTGTACAGGCGTCAGGTGCATCATCTGCAGCCTCGTCGGCCGCTATTTCGCCCACCGCTTCTTCATCCTTGTCCGCCAGCAGCGACAGTCAGACCTTCCTCGATTTGCACAACGAATTCAGGGCACTTTACGGTCAGTTCACTTGATCCGTCCATGTTACCGACAGATGCCTAGAAGGTATATTACGTATGTATGCTCATCTTGGTGGTAGATGCGGACGCTGTCACTTGGAATGATACTCTGGCTTCCTACGCGTCTGATGCGGCATCCCTTTGCCAGTTCGCCCATACGTAAGTGTTCAAACTCCCATTCGGAATCGGTGGTCTTCATCTATTAATGTTGTGTGTCAAGTGGTGGCCCTTATGGAGAAAACTTGTGAGTCTTCCTTTTTTACCGGCACAATGATATCCACGAACGGTCACTAAGAACGGTAGGGCGGCGGGGGTAGGCGGTGGTTATAACATCACCACTGGATTTACTAGCTGGATAAATGAAGCGTGTAAGTAGCGTTCACAAATTCAAACTAGAATAATCATCTCAAGCATCATGAGCAGCCGACTATGATTCGTCCAACCCACAGGCCAGCCATTTTACCCAGGTGAGTAAATTCACTGTCGCTCTAGAGCTTGGCTGACTGCTAGGGTCCACTAAGGTTGTGTGGAAAAGCACCACTCAAATCGGCTGTGCTGTGACCAGTTGTGCCGATGGCACCGTGTTCACCGGCTATGGTGTGAGTGTAAGCCCCTCTTACTCCCGGACATGACTAACGCCATCCATTTGGTGCCCGCAGGATTCGGTCAACATTGTCTGTAAGTGGCGTCAAGAGATTTATTATTGTTGGTTGAACTATGTCTGATCAGTATTGCCTTGCAGGCGAGTATTATCCACCCGGAAATGTCATTGGGGCCTTTGCTTCAAACGTTGCAGCATAAAAGGGGTGACGGATGACGAAATAGTCGCTATTTCATTACATTCGGTACTGCGCTTGACTTTCTGTATTAGCTTGGTGCTGAGCACTCTGCTGAATTCAATGCTCACTTCATGATTGGTTTGATATGTATCACTGAGTGAACATTTGCTTTAGTCAGTATTCACCTCATCCATGTAATTGTCGAGATTATGGTTGAGCCTCCGCAATTGTAAACCGAATCGTTATTAAACCGCGCGCTTACCGTTTGCTCAGCGACCAGTAAATACACGCGGTACATAGGGCGGTAGGGGTCCTGCTGCTGTATGCACCCGATCTACATTGTATCCTGGTTGGATTTGAGCGCCTATAAACGGCATGCCTTGCCTTCATTATATCCCAATTCCAAAGTCCGGAGCCACAAAGAAAGGAAAAGAAAAAAAAACTCCCCCTGGTTAGGTGCAATTGTCATTTAGACAAACGACAGGTGCAAGCGGAAATTTGCATGTATGAACTGCTTTAATTTTCAATTTCTTTTAATTGCATCTCAATACCAACAAATGGGAAGGCTGGCAATGCGATGAAAATTCTAATCCTTTCTTGCTCCATGTCCCACGACGCCAGCACCACTAGCTTGTGCCCACTTGGCATCTCCTACGACTCGTTTGGCTTGAGTCTCGGCATGCGATTCTTCATGCGCCGCCGACGCCTTGTCCTTCTTCGGCCCACCCAAGAGGAGACCAGCACCAATCAATCCGGCTAGGATCCAAGCACCTCTCTTCTCATCCTGATTCAGTCCACGACTGTTATACTTGTACTCGCTGGAGCCACCCTGAGGAACTCCAACCTTGGGAATCTGCAAGCCTAGGGAAGACCATGCAGCCACAGGTGCACAGAGCATTGATGAGGCGATGGACTCGAGTGAGGGAACCGAAGAGGAGAGTTTTTCGGCAGCAAATTCGAGAGAATGGGCATCGGATTGATCATGAGAAGCATGAACCGGTCCGCCTGCGGGGTGAGTAGAAGCAGACGCGACTGTAAGCACCTTGGGGTCTGTAGATGCAGAAGACGGGTAGGAATGGGCAGAGAAGTTATCAGGGATAAGAGGCTACGGGAGTACCATCAGTTGCTGCTCGACGCTGACTTTTTGCGATTGTAAAAGAACGTACGATGACTTGATCGATTTCTTCGTCGGCTCTGGCGCTGGGCATCCTCACATCCAAAGTTTCACCAGCACCCTCAGTGCCAATCTTGCTTTCAGGCAGCCCCGGAGCGACAGTCACTTGTTCTGGAGAAACTGTGTCGGGGTTCACAGCCGAGGTTCTCTGCGAGATCACTTGGGGTCCGGGGCCAGTAACAGAGACCCCTGGTGCGACGCTGGGGTCAACCTCCGCATCCTTGGATGAAGCCGACGCCTTTGGCGCTTCAGACAACTTGCCAGACCGAGAAAATGAGGTACTGGACGAAATGGAGCGGACGGAGGACGGGATTGGAGGGACAGGCGGCAGAAGAGACGAGGTCTCTGCAGACTCGAGACGGGAAACCAGGGTGGCTCTGGAAGCAGGCAAAGTTAGATAATAGCCAGACGGATGCAATACATGCAAGATATACCAAGCCAATCTTCCACAGGGGATCAATTGGTGTACTTACTTGTTACCTTGTTGGGAAAGGCCACGTTTCTTCAGCTCAGCCTTGAGAGTGACCACAGTCTCCGTCTTCCAGTTTGTCTGGGAGGTGAGGAGGACAGCGGACGCGAGGGTCCTGGCTGGTGGGGCGGCGGGGGATGGGCGGGAGGGGGCTGCGGCCCTGAGGAGGCCTGAGGAGAGCCTTCGTCTGATCATTGCGTGGAGATGGGATGAAAGATTGTAGTGACGTTGGGAAAAGCGTAATACGTACGGTGGAGCGGACGGCGGTTGTTTGTCCAGGACGCGCCGGATCGGGACAGTTCGGCGATACGTCACGTGACGCGGCTACTGTGATGTGCTGCAACCGATTACGTATTACGCAGTTCGCAAGTCGCCATGATAAGGATGCTCGTCCAGGCGGTACGACGGATTTACATCACACCATGCAGTCCCTCCCCTCCGCCCTTATACACCGTCTCTTCTCCATCGCCACCTCTCTCCTTCTCTTCCTCCTCGCCCTCGGACCCATCCCAAACCATGTCGCTTTCGTCATGGATGGCAACAGACGATATGCAAGAGAGCTCGGTCAGCAAGTAGAGAACGGCCATGCAGAAGGCTTCAATGCCCTCAAAAGAGTGAGCTACCGCTATCCGCAGCTTCATACCTACTAATCGTGCATGCAAGACCCTTGAGATATGCCTACGATTGAGGATAAGAGCAGTGTCGATATACGCCTTTGCCATAGACAACTTCAGCAGGTCAGAAAAGGAAGTCGGTGCTTTGATGAATCTCGCCAAAGAGCGTCTTGCAGAGCTGTGTGAACATGGGTGCGCATGTCTTAGTCTGCAGCCTTTTCTGTATAGAGCCAATGATAACGCGGTTCATCCATGTAAGAAACCTGCTGGAAGAGTATGGTGTCAAGATACGCTTTATAGGCCAACTTGACCTGCTGCCACCAGATGTGCTGCAAGCCGTCCGTGACATGGAGGCTATGACCCAGGATAACAAAAAGTGAGCCTTTCTTTTTTCGTTATGGGAGTCTACAGCTGATACGTTGCTCTGTAGCGGTGTATTGAATGTCTGCTGTCCGTACGCTTCTCGGGATGAGATCACCACAGCGATGAAGGAAAGTGTTCAGCGAGCATATGAGGGAGAGCTTGCCCCGAGGTAAATAAAACCTGGCTGTTCAGTGATCGATTGACGAGGGAGCTAATAGCGCTTAAAGTGATATCACTGCTAAGGATGTGTTCGATTCCCTGGGAGTATCTAAAGCAATCAACACTGTGGACAAGAGTCTGTTTGTCAATCCCGAAGAGCCCGAAAAACTTGATATACTCGTCAGAACATCAGATGTCAAAAGATTAAGTGATTTCATGATGTGGCAGGCGAGTTCTTTTCAGAGAAATATGGACAGGTGCTGACTCAGTACCCGTAGGCTTCGGACGATACTCAGTTGCACTTTGTCAAAACTTACTGGCCAGAGTTTGGATTATCAGATATGTTACCCATTCTTCTTGGTTGGCAACAAAAGGCATGGATGCGAAAAGTTGGTTGGTGTTAGACGCGAGTGTCGAGTGGTATTGTGTGATGCATCTTACGATCTAAAGATTCTATAACCAAATTAATCACAACTACCATCTTCCGGCCCGTCTTTCCATCTCACATCCAAATTTTTGATATCGCATCCAAATTTCTCTTTCCCCAATTTTTCATTGACCTCGTTATGCCTCTCGCAGAGCCATTTCATCAAACTCTCTCTCCCACTGACGTCGGGCGGATGTCGACGCATATCCTTTTGGAAGTCCGTAGCGCACCACGAGCAGGGATAAAGCAAAGACAATGAAGAGAGAAGATTAAGCATACTGGATTGCGTTTGTGGGGGTGCGTTGATTGGATAATAAGCAGCGGTAGTATGGAGAAAAGTCCATGTAGAGCGCCCAAGAGCTGCGGTGTCAGGTGGACAATTTGACCGGTCGGGCGTTCGGTCTAACGGTTCGTTGGTAGACTGAGCTTTTGAGGCGTCTGCACCAGACAGCATGCTGGCGAATCCCGCCATACCGACTGCTGCCCCGGACCCAGAAACATTTTTCTTCTCTGCATCCTCTCCACCATTGACAGCCTTCTTCTTGACTTTGATCTTGGCCCAATCTTGCCACGAGTTGCAGACTTTACATGGTTTGCCATCAGGGCCGATGATGAGGCCTGGAGGTAAATTGGGGTGTGTTTCTTTAGTGGTTTTAGGGGGTTGCGTGGGGATGTCTGTCGTCATCGGTGGCAATGGAAGAAGATGAATTAAAAACGGACGGCTAGATATTGTTTGGTAACGAATACTACGTATAGATTTATAAGAACAGGCGGACCTGCAAACGGTGATTAATAGATGATTACACATAATCGTTAACCGATGGGTCGCGGGGGGCTTTTTGGTACTTTCGGGCCCAAACAAACCAGATAATTTGTACTAATCGATACTATAAACCATCAAAACACCTCGGGCATTCTTTCTTCGCTCCTTCCTTCCTCTCACTTACAGATAAGGATGCCCACGCGCTGTCAATGCTCCCCCAATCCGTAGAGCAACGCTCCTCAATCCTCCCTGTCTCTCCCTGCTCGCCCTCGCTCTCCATGCAGCTCCCAGTCCCTAGCTCGGCAGTCGCCTATTTGCCCTCAAGGCGTCATGTTATGAACATCTGCTCCTCACCTCCTGGCAATTGGACTTCTATCCGCGGTTTCAAAGCTGCTCGAAAGAGAGCATCCAATTGGCATTCCGGCACCGACG
This sequence comes from Cryptococcus neoformans H99, assembly GCF_000149245.1. Taxonomy (NCBI): domain Eukaryota; kingdom Fungi; phylum Basidiomycota; class Tremellomycetes; order Tremellales; family Cryptococcaceae; genus Cryptococcus; species Cryptococcus neoformans. The sequence continues at coordinate 891,614 of NC_026749.1, forward strand.
AGCCCAAGGTCGAGAGCGAAGAGGATGAGTCGGAACTAGAGGGCTCAAATCCTTTGCGGCTTGCTGGAAGGACACCGTCTCGGGGCAGGATTACCTCCGGATCAAGGCTTTCGGCGTCTCAACCGCAGTATACCAACTCTTCATCTGCCGACGATGCCTCTTCGGCCTCGTTTGACAAACCTGAATTGTCAAGGGAGCTGACGTCGTCCCTTACTGAGAAAGCATACCGCCTCGATCTTCAACATCGCAAACGCATGGCTGATACCGCTCTTCTGCCCTGCCCTAAACGTCATCGCATCGACATCAGAACGTCTTCCATACCGTCAATACTTCCGAGTGTCATGAGCAGCGATAACATGTCTCGGAATGTAGGTTTAGCCGGCCCTCAGAAGAAGGCAGCCAGGAAGAAAGCTTCGGATTTGGCTATCGATCTGACAGTGCTGGACAGCGATGATGATAGCTCAGTTTTTGACAGCTCCGATGCAAGTGACGAGGGTACAGATGATAGAGGCCGAGAGGATGGTGATGCTTACGAGTTTCCGGATCAGACTGGATGTCATACGGGAAGCCTAGCGTCTGATGATGGAGAAGAGACTGATGAGGAGGAGATCGAGGCCATATACCTGAGGGCTGGGAGTGTTAAGGAAAAGGAGGGTAACTTGGTCAACGGATCGGCTTGCCAAGTTTCTCCGTCAAGTACTCAACATGCCGAAAGTCGGCTAATTACACCTATCCAGGAAGGGTCGTCGTCTGTGAGGGAAGTAAGAGAGCTGCCGCCGCCTACTGGAACACAAATCAATGCCGGGCAGATGTTCAACCCACACCCCGGTAAGTCAGATTTGGCGCCTTTGGCATCTAGCGAACGTTTTGCCAAAAGCCGCCCACATTCGCCCCATTTTGCTTTGGATACTTCAGAGTCTGCATCGCGTCCTTCAGCGGGCATGGTTGGCTCTGAGCAAGCAGGGAATCTGCATGTACTTCGGCATCACACGCTGGGTTTACGGACCAATGCTGAGGACACCTTAAAAAGTACTCCCGGCAATTCTACCCTAGACGTGGCTCGGTTGCAGTCGATTCTACAGACGGGTGCAACTGGGGACAAAAAAGGATCTATTTCGCCAAGGGATAATAGCCAAGTGCATTTGTTTGCCATCGACTCCAATGCCGCGGAGGCCTCGATGGCGGGTAGAAATAGGTCGGCTGATGTAGTAGAGGTGGTTTCGAAGCAAATCGAAGAACCCTCGCAACCGGACACTCATCAGCCGCTCTTGGTCTCGGGATCGCAACCATCGAATCTCGATATGGAGGCACCCACGCAATTACTTGTAGCATCGTCTGCTCTTATTTCTGTCCCGACAGCCGTTCTCACTGTCCCTCAAGCAGTTCATGAGCAGGCGTCTACAAACGACATCCCTTCTCAACTTCCCATTTCTCCCGATCTTTTGCCATCATTTGATGTACCGACGTTGAATCCCATGAATCTGTCGCCGGGTTCCGCATTCTCTCATCGGGCACCCGAAGTTCACAGTGATATCCATCTGCTACTTCCAGGCTTTGCGCGTCAATCCAGGCTATCTATTTTTTCTCGCAGGCTGCTGAACAATCAATCTCGACCTCCTTTTACCACAGGATATATATCACGACATCATTCTGTAACGGCTAGGAAACCGTTTTTACTTCGGAACGTTCGTATGGGTTTATCTGGTTTAGCATCAAATGAGTTCCCTGATAAACCGTCATCTGTCAAATTCCAACAACGACTAAAAGAAGGTCAAGCTAGAGAGTTACGCATGAGGATCAAAAAAGGCGAAATGACTTTGGATATGCGCAATGTCGGGTTCGGAACGTTGAAGCGGGATCTAGTGGCACGGGAAAGTCAGTTGAAGACCATGTAAGTTACCGACTACGTCATAACTGGTTTACGGCGAGCTGACTTACTGTAGGAGACAAGGTCGCCTAATCAATATCATCATCAGCAGGATTGTTCCTGTCGACGGAGGGTCTGGTTTGCTGGTTGGGTTGGATCGCGCTAGGATCAGAGTTTCGTGGGAATCGGTTAGTGACTTTTCGCCTTTGCAATCTCATTTCTGTCCTTCGCTGACCCTCTTTAGGATCCAAAACCTCTCCACGATGTCACTCTCCCTCTTCGCGACATGACGGTTTACCAAACCCCTCTACCTCTCATTTTAGATGGAACATTTCTGAGGGTGAATAGATCCACTCATCTCCAGCTGCGATTCCATGTCGATCTTTACGTCGGACAAGATCCGCAAGGTGCTTACATCTCATCACCTGTATCGATAACATCTCCAGACGGATTGCTTCTTCCTATTGCCGATATTGCTCACATGAGAGACCGGAACGGAGCTCTTTGCTTTAACCTAGCATTGGAGTCAAATATCAGCCTTGATCCTGCAGCCTTCCCCCTTGAACCATTATCAAATCGTGTCATTCCTCGAAGGCCACGCATTCTAAGTCTATTTTACATCTTCAAGGACGTAAACGGCAATGTGACACAAAAAAAGATAGTGGATGGCTGGAAATGTGGGTTGTGCGGGCTAGAAGAGGATGTCGGGGATCTTAACGACATGAGTGAGCTAACAGTGCACATCAAGCACTATCATAAATATGAGTGCGCGGTGCTAATTAGTGGTACCGGGGTGGAGATGGTAAGCCAACTGATCCCCTGTACGCAGTGCGATGATCTGATGAGACCTATAGGTTATAACACTGCCAGACTGCATCATTTCCGCGAAGCGCCATGATGCTTCTCAAGTTCTCTCGAGTATTGCGGGTGATTTAATGGATCAAACGGGACAAATCTCTACGCATACCGGTGGAATGCCTTCATATCTACCAGGTACCTTGCAGCAGATTCCCTCGGGTCAAGATTCATCAGTTTCCTTTGAGAGCCATCTGCCCCCTCTGGCGTCAGAGTCCAACAATCTGGAAATTACGCGAAGCAGCGATCATGGAACATTGGGCGAGGTAACATACACGGCATCATATACCGACGATATTGCATCTTCCAGTGAGTTTACTAAGCCCGCTCAACCGACCACTTTGGCGATCCCTGGTCAACTACCCTCCTCTCAAGTATCCGGATCGTCATCTGAACCGTTGAGGAAAAGCTCTACCGTTACAAGGTCGCCTTCATTATCTGCCAATCTTGCACAATCGCCGCCGCCGGCTTTAGGGACTCAAGATGCCCAAATTGAGAAAATTACTTCCTTCCCGATTCCATTAGCAGAAACTGCCCTCTCCAGCTTTGATGCTCTCCGGGTTGGCTCTCCGTTACCTCCAGCTGCTGGCAACTGTACCAGTGCTGAATCGTCCGATTCTACCGCTTGCCCCTTGTCCAGCTTACCCTCCGCCCCATTATCTCCTCGACCTACGCATCAGTCAAATGGCGCGATCTCTTCTTCGACTAGCTCCCAGAAGGCTTCCCTAGTTTATGAGCCTCCCAGTCTTGCATCTGTTCTGAAGACAAGTGCAAATCTTTCCATGGTTGAATCAAGTGAGGGAAGGCCTGCTGCTTCGACATCTCTGCAGTCAGCTTGTACAAATACCGAAGATCAATGTCTTGGGACTCCAGGAGACGCCTTTATGTCGCAAGTGAATGGTCAGCCTATGTCCCCGGGACCTTGTCAAAGTCAGTTAGCCATTGCTCATAGGTTTTCAGCTCTTGAAAAATCCGGCTTTCGATCACCGTCTTGCCAACAGCTGGATGACCACTCACTTCGTCAACTGTTCACGCCAGAGCTGGAAGATGTTCGGCTCTTATCTGACTCTGAAAACGATGTTCCGAGATATGGACGGACAGAATCGCCCTCTATAGGTCCCATAACGGCGTCGGTCTGGCAAATGCCCGCTCCTTCTCCTTATATGTCTGCAAGCCATGCCGACTTCCAAGAACCTTGCATCTTGTCGGGGTCCATGATTCCTGGACAATCGCTGGAACCAATCCTTTCATCCTCCACAAGAAATGAAAAAGTTCCTCTACAGGAGGGCACCATTAGTCTGGCTGGTACGTCAGAGCCGGTCTCTGACTCGAAGTCTACAGATGCAAAGGTCACTTTAACTTTCATAAATGGCGAGCGTGCTTCTCATTTCGATGATTCAAGCGATGATCACAATGTCACAATACTGGTTAAGCCGGAGACATCTATGTCTGCCCATTCTCGCCAATCACCAACAAACATTTCGGGTCATTCTCATTCTCAACTTCGTGATACCCCGCCGGCTATTGAACACCTACGCCCTTTCACCAAGACTGGCCATGCTGGCCCTTACATGGGTAAACGTGTGAATCAGTGGACCGAATGGAGCTCCTCTTTAGAGCCGGGAACTTTGGTAGACTTTATGGGTGAACTGGATAAAGTATGGGATGGAGGGCAAGTCCGACATCTGATTAGACATCAAGAGGTGAGTTGTCTTAGTATCGTTGACTGTGACTGACGTAGCCTTTGATGGACAGTCCTTGATTTGGATACAGCATCATGTAAAATTCCAGATCGTGTTTTTTCATCGACGTACTAATGTGAATTTGAACAGCTTTCTCATAAACGACGATTCTTAGCTTGTTGTTGGAATCGATGGGTTCATCAAAAAGGGTAGGTTTTTTTTTTTTTTTTTTTTTTTTTTTTTTTACTTTATCTCTACCAAAATTTTACACTCTAACGGTAATGCCGTTATTAGTCCGATACCGGCATATAACAAGGCCGGGTACTTAAAGCACTGGCTGGACAGCTATGGGATCATAATGTGCCGTGCAAAATTGTCATATGAGGTCAAGGACTACCTGCATGTGAGTCTGTACCATCTAGAGAGCAGCCAAAATTCGGAATATCACGATTCTGACTGTTTCCACAGCTTCATTTTCAGAATAGACATATTCCACTGACGGACTACGTTGGAGCCTGTCAATACTGGAATCACCTTAGAAGATCTTATTTCGGTGAGCCAAGCAGCGAGATTTGAGAATCCCTGTGTCCTATTTAGATCCGTCCCCATTTTATCTCGCATAGCTTGAAAGACAGTGTATATAAATCATTTCATTCATCCATATCGCAATATATCACAATTTAATTAATTGTTGTACACTGGCTAGGCATGTTGCATGCGAAATGATGCATCTATAACAATGATCCGGGCAATGATCTTTTATACTCCATTTCTGGCCTGCTTCGCATCTCCTCCCATCTCTACATCTGCTCCTCTCTTAGCAGGCACATTTGGCCTGTTCATCATTCCCATACCCATGCCACCTTGAACGGCGGCAGGTCCTAGAGAACCTCTTTGAAATCCTTGTCCAGTGGCCATCCCTCTACCTCTGAAACCCCCTCTGAACCCTGGTCTCCCTCGCATGGCCACATTGTTATCTATCGCTCCATTCAGCCCTATTCCAGTCTGACCGCCTCCAACATTATTTTGCCCTCCCATTAACGGTAAACCGACACCCATGCCCATGCCGTTCATCATAGCCATCATCTGCATTTGAAGCAAGTTCGCTTGCAGAGTCTGCATCTGTGTTGTCAACAATGCTCGGGCGGCAGGGTTGAGATCTGGGTTGAGAAGCATTTTCTTAGCCTGTAATGGAGAAAGATATTTAGCACAATGAACGACAAAAAGCAGACAGACAGAAAATCTTACTCCAAAGAGATAGTTTTGGATCATATGAGGATCGAGCAAGTCTGAATTGAGTGGCTGACCGTCAGCGCCTAGGATTTGATTCTTATTTTGCTCTTTAGGTGTTAGAGAACCCTCTTCGGACTATGTGGCAGCAAATGGTCAGGGGAAAGATGAACACGTATAGTATACAGGATGAATAAATGAACGTACATCACCGGCGTTTTTATCATTTTCAGCTTCCTCCTTGACATCTGCATCCGCATCGTCGTCGCCCTTTGCTTCCTTATTTTTCTGTAATTCGTGGTCCACATAGTTTCTAGATCTTTTGCGCAAGTCTTCATCCGGTTTCAGTCTATCCAGACTTGGAACTTTGCTTTCGCAATGTGGGCACTCGAAATCATGATCCACCAGATATGTCTGGACACACTCCTCGCAGAAAGCGATATTGCAGCAAGGTGTCCTGACAGCCTCCCAAACCAATTTTTTACATAAAGGACAAGTCAAGTCTGCCTCCAGGGGTTCTTGATCTCTCACGTCCGCGCCAGTCAGGGCGCGAGGCTTGACCGCTGCTTGCTTTTGCCATTGCCTTTGATCTGGTACAGCCTTGACAAATCCACCATCGGCTGTAAGCATAGCACCACCAGACGAACCTTCGGCTCCGACAGGTGTCTCTACAGTCTTGAGGAAACTTCTGGGAATACCGGTGACTCGGACGAAACGCTTACGCTCGGCGGCAGCAGGGTCATCGTTTTCGGGACAATTTTGAATCCAGTGCCCTTTCTGGCCACAACGATAACAGATATAGCCGACCGGTGGTTCCTTTTCGGGCCCAAGGCTAAAATCGTACTTTTGACTGGCACCGGCAACTGCTGACCCAGAAGGCTTGTTTGCCCGTGCAGCTCTTGCTGCTGGTGCTCGATAGCCGCTGATAAAAGCAAAAGTTTGAGGTTAGCACCAAACAGCTCGCTCTATGGAATGGGACAGGGATTGTAAAACCTACGCTGACATGTCTTCCTGCATCTGTTCCCAAGTCTCCGCACCTTGCGCCAAGATCGCTTGAATCCTGGCATCTTCATCCTTATCACCCGTGGACACTTGGACCTTTTCCGCGGGCTTCTCCTCCTTTCCATCAAATCTCTTGCTTAGACTACCATATGTGCCTCCGGCACTTCTAATACCTTTTGTCAGATTCTTGTCGAGCATGGCTTGACGCGCGTGGGATTCTACACGGTGATCGCCTGTAAGAGCTTCGGCTGCGGTCGTACCGGCAATATAATCTGCAGCGGAACCACGACCTTTTCCTAAAGATGGGGGGAGACGGCGAGCTACGAGTGAGGACGATCGAGGAATTTGTTGATTATCATCTTTGAGTTCTATAACGATAACATCAGGTTGTTAGTTATATTATGGATCGCTTGCCAAAAAAAAATAAGAAAAAAAGAAAAAAGAAAGCACTACATACCCTCTCCAGTGACATTGTCGTAGATGCTGAGATCGAAATCTTTGCCGTTGCCCATCTTATTGTTTAAGATAATCTCCCTCTTCAGATCAAATACGGAGATGTGAGTGCCGTCGAAAGTCACACGAGACTCATCTCGACCAGCACCCCAGCGATAGAATACTGTCGACATGGTGAAGGATCGATGAGAATGGTGTTAATTTTGAGAGATGGAATGTAAGAATCAAAGGTGGCGATAGTAAGAGGGAATTCGATGTCGAGGTCTGGGTGATGTGAGAAAACTACGATTGCATATAAAGGAGAGCGAGGGTTGTGTTGCAGATGGTGTGGAGGGCGGAGAGCGTCTCGAGACAGAAAAGGCGATTACAAAGATGAAAAAGTGGGTGAAAGAATGAGGAGATGAGATGGGACGGCTATTAAAGACGTATCAACGGAAGCAAATTATTCATGCACCAGTAATTGACTGCAAATGCATATACTATACACATTCCACACCTTTTGCTATATCATATCAAGATCAAACTAATGTTGTCTACCAAGATCCACCCTATCTCGCCCGACCTTTGATGAAAAAAAAATTAGAGGCCAGTTATGTACAGATTCGTCAGAAGCATGGCACACAACTGAGACAGAATCTCCGCTGACCAAGTAAAAGTAATGAAAACGAATCCTTGCTCTTGTGAGCATGCACTACTCTATACACCTGTCTTAAGTACTTCTGCCTCACTGTCGGCCTCTGCCAATTTCCTGGCAGCCCTGCGCTTTGCTGCATCAACTGCCTCCTGGGCTTCCTTCTCGTTGTCGATCCATCGGAAAGTGGTCGGAGGGTACTGAGTTGCAGATGCGGCTTCTGCGTCAGCAAACCAAAATACGAGACCAGGAGAGCTACGTTGTGACATGTCAGGACTCGAGTTTGTGAGTCGTAAGAAGACATTCACTTACGCAGGTCGGACGCGTGAGCAAGGAAGTCCAGCTTCAGGCTGATCAAGGATGGTATGCAGCATCTCGGTCTTTTCCTTGCCGGTAGCCACAAAGACAGCCCTATAGCAGTGATTCAAGACGGGGAAACTAGGCAAAGTCAGTCAGCGAGCTTGTCCGTCGCAACTACATGTCGATACAGCGGACACTCACGTCATAGTGATTCTCCTTGCGGGCCCTCGCGGCGCGTCATCGATGAAGCTGACCCACGCGTCTTTCTCCGTGAGGATTTCATGCCCCGGGAATAGACTCGCCGTCTCGCCGTCTGGGCCTATACCCAACAGCATCAGGTCAAAGGTAGGGTATCTCGCGGCGTTTGAGGCAGCAAAGTGGTTGACAAGCTGCTTCTCGTACTGGTCTGCCAACTCCTCGAGGTCGTCGAGCTGGGTGATATCGATGGTGTGGATCTGATCCCTAGGAATGGGCACATGGGAGAGGAACGAAAGGTAGTTTGAACGGTAGTTGGAATCTTCGTCCTCAAGCGGGACGGCGGCCTCATCGACAAAGAAGACCTCCCTGTGGCTGGTCAGCGCAGGGCATCCCGTCGACGCGGAAACGATACGCACCACTTGTCCCACTGTACGTTTTGCTGTCCGACCAATCCCCTCAGGTTGGCGGCAAGGGATCCACGGGAGAGGGCGATTGTGAATTTTCCGCGCTTATCGACGGCATCCCGTTGGGCCTTGACGACGAAGTTGGCGAGGGAGTCTGCGGGGGTCAGCGGGGGAGGGGGGGAGTGCAGCGGAGGCGGGACGCACCGACGAGGACTTCAGTGTCCGGGAAGCTGTAGAAGACGGGGGGGGCTGGTGGCTGGGGGGGCATTGTGGCGTGGGGGGGTGGGGGAGTGGAGTGCAGAGTGAGGATATGGGAAACGCACGTAATGGGTGGCGGGCAGCGGGGGCGGTGCCGCTCGGCACTGGGGGACTTCCACCCGCACTCGAAAATTCACGCGCGCTACCCTCTTCCTCATTCACCACACACAATGGCTGCAGTCCGCTGGGCAAAGTACGTCGCTCTCCAGCTCACACACCCTGCGCTGACCCCGCCACAGGTTCACAGTCTATTCTTCTCTCAGTGAGGACCGGCGTTGCACATCCTGACAGGCCCCACGCTCACCTCCCTGCTACAGTCATCGGGGCCGGTGTATGGCTCCAGTCAAGTATGATCAGTCTGTCTTGACGCCGATTTAGTCTTACTCGTGGTTGCAGAAACTGTCCCTAGCGAAAAGGAGCTGTACAGCGTGAGTGCTGCGACACTGCATATCCAAACCGGAAACTGAAAGAATGGCATACAGCAACTCTCTCCGGAATTAAAGAACAAGATGGACCAAATCGTCCGCCACCGAGAAGGGAGTCAGACGATGAAAGAGCGGTTAGAAGTGAGTTGGCCAGGTCCATCGTAACCAAGGGCTGCCTGACGGTACTGTGTCCTGCAGGAAGCTGGCGAGAAGGACCAGGTCGTCTGGGGTGACCAGCTCAATACCAAGCGTAAACCTCTTTTCCCTGATAGGCATTGATAATCGCTGCAGCGTATTTTCATTTGTGTATAATACCCGTACTCCAGTGTATGCATCTATTTGCGTAGCAAGGCAGCGCCGCGGTAAATAGGATATCGCAATCTCTTTCTTTGCGTCGTCGTTTCGATTGCCTGCGCAGCTGCACTGCGACGGCTGCTACTACTGTGCACCTTGGTCGTCTCCTTCTAGATTTATTTAGCCCTTACAGCAAAAGAGTTTTTGAAAATGTATAAAACTATAAATAGTAAACGGAAAATGTATCGCAGCTACATGCATTCATGTCCACCATTCCTCTCCTCTTCCAACTGCAGCAGAACCGCCATCCATGCCGCTCGCCACTCTCCCGCATCCCCGCCTCCTCCCCCTGATCCTCGCCCTTCTTTTCATCATATTCGCATTATCCTCTCTCTTCTCCCTTTTCACCAGCTCCAGCTCTCCATCTATTCTCAATTTCATACCTACGGCACTTGTCAGGGGCGAGCGAACACCGACCGGCTATTCTGCAACGGGCTCCAAAGGAAATACCATCTCAATCCAGAACGTTCTTGATGCTGGCGCTAGACATGTCGCTGAGTCAAGTAGACTTTTCGATGCCATTGGCGCAAAAAGGGATCTTGGAATAGACCTTGGAGGAAATTGGACTCTGCAAAGCTATGCTGATTACTTGAAAAATACCTGGCAAGAGTTTCTCGGGCCTCAAGGATCTAATAATGCGGATCATCCTACCCTCCAAACCGCTCTTTCATATACATCCCTCTTACCCAGAGAGCAAGAGAGTGAAACGGCTATTCCTAATCTCATTTACACCACCGATCTTTTGGAACCTCAACAGCTCCCTGAGCAGTTTCAATCCTGGATCACCCAAAACCCGGACTGGACCACCATGTTTGTGGGAGATGAGGAGATTGATACCTGGCTGGAAAATAGTTTGGGTGCTACGGGGATTAAGAAAAGTAGAGCGCAAGAAGAGTTATTGGCACTCAAGGAAGACTATGGGGTGGTCCGTGCGGATTTATTCAGGTGGGTTGCAGCACCATTCCCAGGTGAAAAGCTCTCTGTAAAAGGCAAGCTCCCGTAAAAGATGACTGGCTGATTTCGCTTTCTGCTATACTACCTGCAGGTACCTTGTACTCTTGCTCAACGGTGGCATCTACACCGATACAGATACAGCCAGTGTCCTTCCCATCGCCCAGTGGGCCCGTAATCCCACCATCGCTCCAGTCGATCCGCTCCTTACAGCCATCCCGCAACTGATATCCATCATTCAAGATCCCTCCCAATCACTTGCTTCAACCCCTTCAACTTCTAAACCCTCTTTGGTTGTTGCCATTGAATCCGATGCATTGTCCACCGGAGCAAACTGGAGAGAACAATCTTTCGCAAGGAGTATCCAGATCGTCCAGTGGACAATCATGGCCAACAGAGGACATCCCGTCCTGTTGGACGTGATCGGAATGGCCCTCAGAAAGTCGCAAGAAATAAGGCAGATGGGATCAAACAATGAAGAGGTCAGAAAGGAAGATGTGAACATCTTGGACTGGTCAGGTCCTGGTGTATTGTAAGTTTTCTCTCCACCGTTTCCGTTTTGTCAACCCATCAAACATACCATTCGAGCTGATAACGCATTATCGTCCCCCCCCCCTAGCACCGATGCTGTTTTCCGATACCTGCTCGTTCGTTACGGATTTCATCCAACTCAGGCATCAGGTCTCAAGGACCCATTACAAATCGGAGATGTGATGTACGTTGAGGTCCCCCCCGTCCTTGTAATAACGATCAACCTACTGATAGCGTTGAAATAAAACAGCATCATGCCCGTTCATTCTTTCAGAGCTGATGCTTCAGAAGGGTTTCAGGGAAATCATAGAGTGGTATGGCACGGGTGAGTGAAAGCTTGGAATGATCAGTCACAGGGGACCAAAGCTGACTGGACTTGAAATTATCACAATCAATAGATTTTTCGGGAGATGGAAAGGCAAAACGGATAATAAATAAAAGCTTTGGAAAGGATAGGGCAAAAAAAGTCAACATTATTTGTGGCCTTTTGAGTTTGTCTTGCTGTAGAGTTTGCAGTGCGTGTAAAGAGTAGCAAAGTTGAGCATCTTTTTTTGTTGTAAACGGTCTACCTGCCATCATACATAGCATCATTATTGAGCATATCCTATTAGAGTATAGTGTAGTTAGCCATGTCTGTATGCCTCACTCGCACGGAGATATCACAAATGATCATCAATTCGCCAGAAAACCAGTTTACAACTCGATTTTTCATAACAGTTCTGCACCGCAGTCCACGGGAATACTGTACACGTCGTCCGTAAGGACCTGATTTGACATTACGTCAAGTTGCATGTTAAGCTGTATTTAACTTCTATCAGGCATAACGCCTGTTACTTTTTGATAGAGAGTAATGGTTTAAGATTGTCCAAAGATGCCTTGCGAGCATTCATTAGATTCTCAAAAACATCCTGGAGATAAACATCCTCCTACCCCATATCAGCCATCATGGCGGTTACACATCGACATGAAACAACTTACGCCGAACAAGTTGCTTAGACAATCCCACCTGATCTCATCCTCTTCTTGAACAGCATCCAGTCGCTTGTTCAACTCCGCAATACCAGTATTCTTCAAATCCTGTATTTCGTTCCTAAGATCGTCAATGAAAGCTGAAAGTTGGATCGGTTTCTTTTTGCCCTTGACAGGCTTAGCAGCTTCCGTAACGCGTGAGAGAACCAGATCAATGATCTTGATGAGCTTTTTCGGCTGTATTAGCCAAATCCCCGCGACGGTTCTAAATACCAAAAAAAAAAAAAAAGTCACATACTTGAGCAAGAGAGATATACGACTGTATCAATGACCATCGAGAGGTGTGGTCACCACAACATATGCGAATATTTTCTACCACATGTCGGTCGGTGAGTCATTTCATCTATTCAACACACCCAATGTCCATCACTTACCACAGAATATGCCTTGGAGTGATTTTTCTGGTTCTTCAGATTCGGCAACCTCAGTTGAGGGCTTTAATGCCTTGGATGCAGCCTTGAGCACACTAGATCCATATTTGACCAAGGCTTGCTCGTGATCTAATAAAGCCTCCTAAGCCAAGCATCAGCATGTGACTTTGATTGATGCCTTGGGAGCAGAAATAAAAATACGAACCAAACCTTTGAGCTCCAAATCTAAAACCTCTCCACTTTTGATAAACTCGCCAACAGCCAGCCAAAATCGTCCCATAGCCTTCACCCAGTTGTCTTTTATTGGCCTCTCATCACCTAGTTGCGTAATATCCTTGGTCAGTTTCCGTTTACCGCCAATCTCTTGAATGAGATCCCAGTTCCTCAAATCAATCATTTCCGCCTTCAACGATTTCTGTAAACGTCTGGTCAATTGGAGAGGAAAAGGCACAAGTGGGGAATTGAAGGCATGAAGGCGGGCTTGCTCAATCGCAAGGACATGGGAGGAAAGAGAGTCACGGAGAGAGGAGGCGAGATGCCTGACAGATGCGATTTTGGAATAGGTTTCATTGCCGAGGCATTCTTTAACGTACTCGGGGAACTAGGCAGTCCGTGTCGTTAGCCCCTGTTGCGTGGTCAATCTACAGAGGGACAAGGACTTACGTCAGAGGCTGTACGCTGGTACATATTAAGGGCTTTATTGGCGTGACTTGACCAGATGTCATCGTTCTTGGCCACCAAGGCTTCAATGGCTCCACGTTCCACAGTGATATGCAAAAGATTATCGAGTTGAATTTCAGAGAGGCCGAGTGTGGTCAGATGCGGGCCTATAAGGGATGCAGCGCCTACAAGAATATTCAGCACATCGCTGTGAAGAGATTGTGTTAGATTGTGTTAGACTTACCGATTAACCTGTACAAACGGATTAAAAGGTAGTGCGCGTGCATACATATGGGACTTTCTCGACAAATTTTCTCCAAACAAATGATGGATTTATACAATGGTACCATGTTCTTAGGCGAAGAGTGCCACATGATAAGTAACAGGTTGACTGTGAGCAAACCAATGGGATCAGATGATTGGACGTCGGTCTTCGCAAGATTTCTCCCTGCATCCAAGCCTTTAATGAGTGTATGAAGATACACGAGAACATGTCTACTTACCATATTGGAGACCTTCGAGATACAATCTCCAGTACTTTTCAATATCTTCGTCTGTTGGCATCCATTCCGCGTCCTTCTCCATGAGGAGAATGATGCAAGCATTTGACACTTCTTTGAAGGAGGTTTCATCATGGTGCTGCTGAGCAGCACGAGCTTTCAGAAAGTTCTCGACAATCGTCTTCCGCTTCTCGTTCTCCCGTGAAATCGCTATTAACTCTGTAATGATCGATCCCTTCGAGCCCCAGCGGTTCCAGTACTGTTCAACTTTGTCCAGCCATTCCTCGTCATCCATCAGATGGGAAGGGATATCCGTCTCGGACGCGATTTTTGTGTGATGAAGAATCCTATCGAATTCCAGCTGGGCAAGTTGGGGCGCACGTTCCTTCTCACCGATCTGCTCGGCCAGAGACTTGAGTAGAGCAACAGTGCCTCGCACTGAATCAGGATCGGTGGAATTTTGAGTAGTCAACAACAGATATTGGTAGAAAGCATAGTTGCGCTGTCTGTGTAGTGGTGTAAGATTTTATGGGCCATAGGCTATCGGAGAGCACATACGATCCGTCATCTTTTTGCAACATCTCCGCGACCCATTGCCTTTCTGCCTCCCACTCCTTCTGCCCTTCTTTTCCACATCTTACCAAGGCAGCCTTCACAGCCTCCATCCTCCACCACAGCCTCGCCAAACTTCCCTCCTGTGCCTCCTGTCTGGCCAGCTTTAACAAATCGCCAGGCTGGTTACTGGATAAAAGGATCTGTGCACGAAGCCAAAAGATGTCCGAAGTTCCGCATGTATTGCCTGTTGTAGAAAGAAGCACTTGGGCGATCTTCAGAGAGTTGGCTGGTGCTGGACATGGATAAGGGTCGGAAGGCGCAGGTTGAGGGGCTTTCTGTTAAACGGCGTCGTCACGTCAGCCAAGCTTTTGAAATCCAGACAGAAAGACGCACCTGAACCCATTCAGCCCAAGCGGCCAATCGGGCCCATTTGGGATCACGGGTAACATTGAACATCTTCCGGCTGCTCGATACCATAGTTGGCACATCCCAAGCGGCTGCTGAATGCAAGAAAACCTGTTCAAGGAGTTGGTATGTTTCTGGGTGGAGGTCGTACAGGTCTTGGTACACTTTCTGGGCAAGGTCCACTACAGGTCCATCAGCTCATGTTTCTGTCACCCGACTGGATCTGCTACTTACATCTGCCCATGTTCCTGAGGGTAAGAGTACACCACCATACGCCTCTGCCTGTCATTTCCTTCTTGGGTCCCGCGAGTGTCTGGATTTGTTTGTAGACTTGGAGAATGTCGCTTTCATCTGCGCCTGTTTTCTGCATGATGTACATATTGATGATGAGAGCTGGCTGAGACTTGGGGTGCTTCTTTAGGTAGCGGGCGATAGTTTGTTGTGCAGGGACGATGCGGTGGAGGGAGATATCGTCTGCGTCTGTGAGCTGTGAGGGTATGCTGTGGGAACGTACCGTATACAGACTGGAGCTTGCGCTCCTCTGTCTCCCATGCTAGGAGCTGCCTGGACATGGCTGTGTGCTGTTGTTGACAAGTTGCTCACCGTCGCTCTTCGCCTTTTCGGTGTCCTTGTGCCGGGAAATACGTAATCAGCCCAGAAATTTGCCCTTTCCCATTGGCGCTACCACACAAGGTGCGTCATAATCGCATCTCCTCTTGCCAACTCATTGCCATAGTATTCCACCCCACACCATGCCCAACGGTATCTCCATAAACTCCCCTCCCACCATCTCAAACCTGCTCCTAAGCCTACCCTCGCGCTCTCCATCCTTCTCAGAAGTAGAACTTATTCGCACACCTCCAGCCAGGAGCTTCACTCCAACGCCTCCGCTCAGTCGGAGTCACAGCGCAAACGGATCACCTACACCCGCTACTCCTGGGAGGTTGCCTGGGGAAAGCGATCTTAGCTTACTCCTTCGCACTTTGGATTTTGCTGCTAGGGTAAGTACATCTCGGTTCATCGACCGCATCTGTGCCAACGGACTATATCGCAGAAACATTCTTGCCAAAGAAGAAAAGATGTCGATCAATCCCCGTAGTGAGTAGCAGACGGCCCATTTCCACTCATCAGCATTCTGACCCTTATGGTAGTATCAACCATCCAATTGTACGTTCCTGCATATATGCAGCTCGACAAAAACAGAGTTCCATAACACTCATTGTCAACTTGCGGTGTAGTCTGTGGCAAACTATTTATCGTCTACTGGCATCACCGACGTTCACGTTTTGCAAGCTGCTATACTTCATGACACTGTCGAAGACACATGTACGACTATAGGTGAGTTTCGAAAGCAGGAAATGTACGGTGTCCTGTCTCATAGCTGACCGCCGGACAGAGGAAATTGCAGACCAATTTGGAATTGACGTGGCACGAATTGTGGAGGTAAGCACTCTGTTCTCATTAATGTAGAGAGAAGCTTATCCTATTTAGGAATGTACTGACAACACTTCACTGGATGGCCTTCAGCGCAAGGTCGAGCAACTGCGGACCGCTCCTTCGAAGTCGAAACAGGCCCAACAAGTCAAGTTGGCAGAGTGAGCAGGCCAGTGACGCGGCTGATGCGTATTACTGATTTCGTTTCACAAAGTAAATTGCACAATCTTGAGTCAATCCGACGTAGCCCACCAGTGGGATGGGGCATGAAACGAGTGCAGGCCTATTTCATATGGGCCAAAAAGGTGACTGATAGTGAGTTTTCTTCCTTCGAAATGGCCCAATACCTTCAGATTTCATCGTGAATTCGATAAGCTTAAGTGCTGATGGGCTCTAATTTCAGTATGTGGCCCTGCCCATCCTCCCTTAGCCGAGCGTTTGCAGCATCTATATGAAACAGCCCATACCCGAGTGAATGGCATGTACTTCCCCTGCCACCCAGAAGTCTGCGGACCCTTAACGGAGGTATGCTCGCAGAGGATGTGCTTGCTTGCGCGTCAGTTCGACTGATGGTAGACCTTGTAGGAGGAAAAGGAGCTCGTTGACAAACGGTTAAGAGAACTCAAAGAAGGGGATACCGTATGTCCCCAACCTCTGTTTTTCTGAATTGCGCCCCTCTGCGCTCGTGGTTCCTGAATAGACTACATTTAGGTTGTATAGGCTTCATAGGCATATAGCGAAAGATCATATTGGCTGTAACTTCTATTGTCATGTTCGTAATGACATTTGCATGCATTAATTAATTCACCTGGAATGTGTTTACGTAACACGTGCCCCCGTGGCAGCCGCAGCCGCTGCCCTCAACTGGCGGTTCTCGCTCGCTCGTCACGTCCGTCGCTCACCTGTACATCTATCGTGCCAACACAGCAGCAGAAGCATCTCAAACATGGAGGCAGACCCCTTATACCACGTCAAGCAGCTCTTCTACCAGGGTGAGTATAGTCTGGTCCTTCTCTTCATCTCACAGCTAACCCTTACTTGCAGCATCATACCAAGGTTCGCGATTGTCCTACGATAAACGATATCATTCCCCACTGACTCCGCATAGCCTGTATCTCTGAAGCCTCAGAGTTCCCCCACACACCTTCAGACGACCCTTCATCGCTTCACCGTGCCCTTTATATTGCACGTTCCCATCTTGCGCTTTCGTCTCCATCTCCCTCGTCTGCCCACGCTATCCTCGCACCCTTCCTTTCGCTCTCACCCGTACCTCTTTCTGCCCGTGCAGTTGACGTGTTCGCCTCCATCCATGAAATAGAGGAAGATGCCAGAGAGGAAAAGGTAGAAGAAATCAGGGACTTGGTACTGGAATGTGAAGGTGGAAATGATGACGAGGAGAAGACTGTAAGAGCCATTGCTGCTAGTGTGTTTATCCTTGTGGGAGAGAATGAAGAGGCTGTGGCTACTTTGACAGAGGGCGCGGCTAAGGATGATCTGGAGTGGTAAGTTCATCAAAGACGATGACCTTGTCAGCTGACTAATTTCCGTTTTGCGATAGTATTGCCATCCTGGTCCAGCTTCTTCTTTCTCTCAATCGCCGAGATCTTGCGCAAGCTACTTACAACTCTGCCAAGAAATTTGGAAGTGACTCTATGCTTATTCAGGCTATGGAAGCTTGGATTGGGCTCAAGACCGTATGCCTTTTTGTTCTCTTGACTTTATTGGTGCAAGCTGACTTGAGTTTCAGGGATCTCAACCTCTTCATCAATCCTACTACTTCTACGAAGAGCTTTATCAGCTCCCCAATGGCCGCACTGCTCCTGTTTTAGCTTCGCACGCTGCCGCACACCTTCTCTTGGGACATGTTGATGAAGCCAAGGCCGATATTGTGGAAGCATCCCAGAGTAAGGCAGGCCAGAGTAGCAGCGATGTTCTGGCCGTTGGCGCTTCGGTTGGCGCTGAAGGCTTTGCGGAGTTAGTCTTTCATCTTCATGTCAAGGTGGCATTATTCGCTGACTATTTTTGCAGGAAGCTGGTTACGGCTGCGAAGCAACACCCCTACGCCCTTGATCTCATTGAGAAGAATAAGCTGTTCGATGAGGCTGCTGCCAAGTATGCGGTGTCTGCATAGAAAGTGAAGCAAAGAGGGTTGGATAAAAGTTGAGAATTACCCTGAAATGTTGGGTTTTGTATGAACAATAGAATAATGACATCGCGTGCTGTGTGTATGGTGCTACTTCGTATTACTTCAGACTGGTTCAGTCATGAAGACCCCTGGTGGGGTCTCGCTGATGCAGAGTAAAAAGAAAATGTCCGTCGGTTCCTCCTAATCATTATCTTTCACTGCGCATACTAGGCTCGAGTTTATATGCGCATGGCAACACGCGTACTTGTTGCCATTTGTTGGGGCCCATGTTCTGGAACCTCAATCCGTGAAGCAAATATAACACCCTGGTCATGAATTCCCAGCGACATACAGCTCTAGGAGACAGGAACGCAAGCTAGTTTCAGCTGATGACTCCCCGTCATGATCGATCGGTATCGCCGCGGTAAATGAGTGGGCTTATAAAGATAGATACGACTCACTTCGTCGCCATTCACCACGGTTCCTGGCTTTCCTGCTCCTTCCAGATACACGGTAAACCTAAGTTGCAATCAGAAGACTTGCTCGACGAAAATACAAGCAGGACGTTAGTAACATACGTACCTGTAAGAATCGATATCTTCGTCTTCATGTACGTCATCATTCCATACTTCAAAGATACCCTTCAACTGAGAGTATACTGATATGCAGCCTTCCCAGGGGCTTTCTTCATGTCCTTGTCGCTCAACGATCTTCGACGATATATCAGTTAGGAAACATTTGGGCTTTCATGCTATCATTATTTGGGTCGGGGGCATCACTTACCCGGACATGTATTTCCTGAATAAGAGTTTCGTCTTTCAAACACTGTGCCATCGTTGGCGGCGGCTGTTAACTGTTGATGGTTCTAAGGTCTTAAGGCAGAGTAAATCGTAACTTGCAAGCTTAGCAAATTGGGAAATAAAAGGTGATTTATGTACTGCTGAGCGCAGTTGAAGGCGAACATATACAAGTCACGAGGGCCCTCAATTTATGCGACTGCAACACCCAGTGACTGGTAGTGACCGGTGGTACAAAATGATACACACACATAATAGCCGGTCGGCGAACGCGGTGAAACCCTGCCCCTTGAGTAATAACCAGAGCATGATAGAGTCTTTGTATGCTATGCAAGAAGAACTTTACTTGAGCAGCAGCGGACGTCTCTCTCGTGATTTCCCATGCACAGATGATCTTCGACGCAAAACGTCAAGGACATGTGCCTAATGCAAGTCAGTGTCCAAACTTCTGTCAAGTTGGAACATCGTCATCTTCATTACAGAGATATCAAGCGTAATTACGCATATGGAACATCACCAGAAACTCTGTGCCAACAAATCAAGGGCGGCAATTGCGATGAGGAAGAAAGGAGAGGGCAAAGGATGTTTATTATGGACGATCCATGTCATAGGTTGTGGGATGACATCATTTTCTGATGGGAGGGAGTGCTACTAATTGTGTTGGATTCTAGGTTACTTACGTTGCATAAAGAAAGAGAAGAAAAACTAGTCGCGAAGATAAGGTGTAAAATTGTCCTATCAATCAACCGAGTCCTTCGTCGCTTTCCCTGGCCCACGTCCTCGACTACAACAACAAATTGCTGATTGCTGGTGTTGCTGTAATCGAGTGTTCCCGCAAGGCTGCATGACGCACGCTGTACGCATGTTTTGGTGGGAGACATCTCTGGAAATTCGGGATCAAGCTGAGGTTATTATGGATCAAACGATGATCACCGACCCGCTAACGCGTTGACGTGTTACGTATGTAAAAATATACTACGTAATCTTTATTGGGAAGGGGCGGACATAGCCGAAGTGTGTTGTTTTGTTGTTGATATTATCCCGCCTCCGCCCACTGTGCCTCCGCGGCCTTGATTCGCGTGCTCGCTGACGCAGTAGTTGTTCACTTGATCCCCACAGTAGCTCTGTTGCGGATGCTGGCTGGCCGGCGGTTGACTCACCTGCTCTTCCAACTCCCCAGTGGAAAATCCTTTGCCGCCCATAATGCCTTCCTCCTTCTCAGAGCATTCCATCCCACCCTCATCTCACCTCACCACCTTCCCAAACCCCTTTCAGGATGAACCAGAGCAAGGAATACTTCCAACATTCCTTTCAAAAGTGAAGCAGACATTTACATCAGGCATATCCCAACCTCCTACCCAAAATTCCCATGCAAGCTCCGACCGACTACCTCACTTGATAGAAGGTGAAAACAAAATCGCTCATGACGGAGATTCGAATCTCGTCGCTCCACCTAGGGAAGGCGGCCAAACAGAGGCGCAGGCCATTGCAGAGGCAGTCATGAGGAATAGGATCCAGACGGCTGCTCAAGGTGCACTTCCGAACTCAGCAGCTGAGCAACAGCAGCGCATGCACGGGCAGTCGGCTGGATCGATCGGCGCCGTCGTAGCTACATCCGCAGAAGCGCTGCCCCCAACACAGTCTACTGCCCATCCCTCAAACTTGTCTATCCATACCACGCATGGCCAGCCCCTGAATCAGCCTATCGGCCCTGTTAACACTTTCGGTAGCTCAAATCCTCACCTGCCCGTCCCCGCCTCTGTTGCTTCGTCCCAAGTCTCCATTTCAGGGCAGAAGCGAGCTGTCGCTCCTGGAGGGCCACAGTGGCGCCCATCCGGTGTCGCTCCTGCACAGGTCACTGTTTCGCCCGTGACGACGACAGTACAGACTGCGAGCAAGGAACCTATTTCATCTCCTGCTAGACCGATTCGCTTTCCGAGTACCAAACCTCCACATCGAGGTAATGTCAACCTTCAAAGCTCTATATCCTCATCCTCGCGTGCTCCAACCCCGCTACCTCACCACATTCACACCAATCTTCTATCGACAGGCCAAAATAAACGCCATCGTAGATCATCTGTTGCGACCCTTCCTGATTCACCTTCTTCCCTTTCCATTTCCGGTATGATAGCTGCCAACGCTGAATTAACTCAGAGTCATAGCTACGTTCCTGGATTCCCTTTAGCACAAGATGACACCAGAAGCGTGAGGAGCATGGGGGCCGTCAAGAGGCTGAACAGTGTCAGCAGGATTATCAAAAGGATGAAGGGAGACGGCCTAAGTAAGCAATACTGGATGGCTGACGAGCATTGCAAGGAATGTTACGACTGCAAATCCGTGAGTGTGCTAATCCATATGCGGAACGTGCGCTGATAAGGTTACTTGAAAGATTTTCACGGCATGGCGAAGGAAGCATCATTGCCGGATATGCGGTCAGATATTCTGCTCTCGCTGTGCATCCAATATCATCGGTGCTCGTCGTTTCGGACAGGAAGGAGTTGTAAGAGTTTGCAATCTTTGCCTCAAGATTATGGAAGAGTACAAGGACGACGACGACGATGACCGTCGGTCAATCAATTCATTCTCTACGTCCGTTCACCGGTATCCGACTATATCCGACCGAGCATTTCTCAACACGGCAATGTCCCCAGAGATGCCTTATGCCAAATCCCCCTTTGCCGCAAGCCAACTATTTAGTTCCCATCCAAACGACTCACTTATGGCCATTGATGAGGCCTCGGTTCCCATTCGATGGGAGGATGGTCGTCTAGATACGGAGAGAGCCTTCCTTCTCAATGAGGTTGGCAGGTCACCAACATCCGATAGAGATGACCATATATGGGCAGGAAGACCGCCAACTGTCGCGCCTTTCAGGAGACCCCTAGAGCTTGACCAAAAAGTCGCTGCCGACCAGGGAGAAGCTGACGGAGATGGTCGCGTCAGTACTCCTGTGTTGGAAACCTCAGGTTCCGCGTTACATGCTACGTATAGAGATGCGACAAGCTTTCCTTTTCCTAGGACAAATACCATGTCCACAGACGATGATGTAGAAAGAGTACCACTGAGTCGCGAAGACTCAGGTCATCCTCTCATTGGTTTGAAGACGAGGATGAATCAGGCAGTCCTTACTGCACTGTTGGATTCAGAAAAGTCGGAGGGACTCTGGAGAGCGAGGTCACACTCTTTCGCGTGAGTAATGTGGCCAGGTCGTGCTGCCAGCCATAAGCTGATCTGGAAATTGGCAGACACCAACCCGAAATGTTAACAGGCGCAAGCCTCCAACATTTCAAACTCATGCTTTCACAAGCTATCGCACGTGCCGAACTTCCCAAAGCCGACGAATGGCATCGAATTCTGACCAGTCTCATCCTCAAAGTACCTCTCAACTTACAGCCCAATGTACGCGCTGGGGATGATATTGACGTTCGGGCGTATGTCAAAATAAAAAAGGTCCCAGGTGGGAAAATCAGTGACTCGGAGTACGTAGACGGAATCGTCATAACCAAAAATGTGGCCCACAAAGCCATGTCCAGGAGACTTGTTAACCCGCGCATAATGGTGGTCACCTTCCCTTTAGATTATCACAGGGTTGATAATCAGTTCATGTCTTTGGATCCAATTCTCGCTCAGGAAAAAGATTATTTACGGCTGCTGACGAAACGCATCGTTGATGCCCGACCTCACATCGTATTGGCCCAGTCCTCTGTTTCACGAATCGCACTCGACTACCTGCTAGAGGCTAACGTCGCGCTTGCTCGCAGCGTCAAAACTTCTGCTATCCAGCAAGTGGCCAGATGTACTCAAGCGGACGTTGTTGCTTCGATGGATCGACTCGTCCTTGAACCAAGGATGGGCCGATGTGGAGAGTTTAGGATTCAATCTTTTGATCATGAGCTTATACCGGGTAGAAGGAAAACTTTAATGAGGTTTGAAGGGGCAAGCAAGGAGCAAGGCTGCACGATCATATTGCGTGGTGCTGATTTGCCAACTTTACGCAAGGTTAAAGTGATCACAGATTTCATGGCGCTCGTGGCATATCATCTGAGAAACGAGATGATAATGTACAACGACGAACACAACATTCCGCCACCTAAGCCTGTGCTCCCAACGGAGTACCGCGAGCTTCTAGACCTTCTCGACTCCGATAAACCTCCTGCTGAAGGTAGTCCTTCTTGTGACACACCTTCGCAACTTTCTCATTCTACCGCCACCCTTAAACCCAGCCTTAAACCCATCACTCCCCCTGATGATATCGAGTTCATATCCGAATCTTCTTCAACTCCTACGCCAAATCAAAATCCTATCCAATCTGATGACAAACAACTTGAGAAGCGTGATGCTCTGGAAGTGACGAGACAGATTGCCAAGTCACTCGAGCCCTATCTGACAGTCGTTTTGTCTTCTTCCGCAGCAATAATGTTTCCCCCTCCTGCCATTTTGGCAAAAATGGTTGAGCTTGATCGGAGATTGTCAGAGCTGAGAGTGAACAGAGATGAAGCGGAGGCAGCGCAGATATTAGAAGAGGAAACAAAAGTGGCAGAGGTACCAAAAGACAGTGCTCCTAACGCCGGAGGTACCGATTCCGAGACAGTCTCATTAGCCCCAACATCGATCTCTGAAGCGACTAGATCCTCCTCTGAAGTGCCGATTAGTGATGCTATGAGCGTCTATCCCACGACATCTACAAGCAAACCACCAATACGAGATCCTTATCACATTCTGCGGAAGCCCCAAGAAGTATCCCAAGAAAGTGCGCTGGCGCAAGTAGAACATGCCCATCAAGAACAGATCAGACTTTGGCGATGGTACACGCGTAGATTTGCAGAAGAACTCCGGCCTGAAAACTATCAAGGCATTGTTTACTTGTCATCATTGGGATGTGAAGGTGCCGAAAAACCATGTATGGAGCCGTCTCTTCAGCGTATCGATTATTACCAGCCCGGTGATCAGACTGTGGGCCAGTTTCTTGAAAATCTCGCCCTCGTGGCTCCGGACCAATGTACTAGCAAGAACTGCGAACGTCTACTACTCTTCCATTACCATTTACTTGTGCATGGTCAACGTCGCCTGCAAATTGCCGTGGATCAGTTCCCTTGCCCTTCCCCAGGACATGAAGACCAAATCATCACATGGTCCTATTGTCGACAGTGTGCCACTCCATCGCCCACTACGATTATGAGAGAAGAGACTTGGAAGATGTCTTGGGGAGCTTACTTGCAGCAGTGCTTTTATCCACCAGAGATTCGAGCTGGTTTCTCTTGTCCCCATGACGCATTTCGCGATCAAATTCGATATTACGCCCACCGAAACCTGGCAATTAGGATACATAATGAGCAAATCGATCTCTTTGAGCCTGTACGGCCATCGATCAAGCTACAGGTTAGGGCGGAAACTAAGGTGGTACTCAAGAATAGGGAATACGACAGCGCATTGGCGAAGATCTATGCATTCTTCGATTCAGTGGCATCGCGGCTGAGAACGATTGACGTGGAAGATGTGCAGTCAGATAAAGTGCGTAAATGGGCCTACCGAGTTAAATGCGCTGCTGATGTTCCTGTATAGGTGTCTCGTCTTAATACGACCGTTGAATCTATGCTTGTTCGAGCGGCCAGCGACCGAGAAGAGATCACCAATCTGTTGAACAGGACGTATAAGCTCACTCCAGTTACAGATGTGCTATCACTGAACGTCGTATTGAGAGCTTTACAAGACAAAGTAGTCCAATGGGAGTAAGTGGAATATCCCATTGTCCTTGCACAAAATGCTAACCAAAAGCAGCGTGGACTTTGCAGACATTGAGAAGGCTTTCATGCCCACAGAGAAAGACCTGAGAAAGAGTATGCCGCCTCATTATCCCTTTGTTGTAAAAGAAAGTTGTCTGATAATTGTCAGTGACGGCATCACACCTAAAACGTTTGTTTGCAAATCAGGATGCCCCTGGTTCATTAGAACGGAGTGCTTTAACCGGAACACCTTCAGTGGTTTCGGAAGAGCATGAGACCAAAGACGATGTCGCACTCACTCACGTACCGAGCGACAAGCAAACAACTATAATCGGTCTTAGTTCCGATACAAATACGGACGGAGCAGAAGATATCGCTACAACGAAATTCGATGGTGATGATGCCTCAATAACACCTACTGCTGGCATACTTCAACCAATGTCAAACCCGTATTCAAGATCTGTGAGATCGGGTTCGAAAGAGACGGACGATGACAGTGATTCAACGGTATTTGCGACCCACGAGGATCTTGTAGGCAAAAGTGGAGGCGGCAAAACCACGATAGAGCCAAGCACTGAGAACGACACTTCTCAGTTTGTGTCTCGCCTTCCCCGACGCGCAGCTCCTGCTCCAAGGTATGCTATACTCCACTTCTATTCAACAAATTCACTCACTAGCCCCACCTATTAGCATAGCAGACCTTGTTCAACGCTTCAACGAGTCTACTCAGCTAGCTCTACCGAAACTGACTCGTTCCCCGGAACGTTCACGCTCTGCTGGTGGTTCTTACCGCCAATCGCCCCGGCAACATCCACGACATGACATTTCTGACAGTGATCATAGCTCTCGAAATCGTCCGAAGTTGCGTCGTGGAAAGACTGAGCAACCCTCTCATCGTCAACGGGATGCCTCGAGGCCCGGATTGATGTCTGATGGTGATCGAAGCTACGCTACAAACGCATCACGTATATCATCTTCTTCGCACCTTCATAGATCAGTTGGCGAAAGTAAGAATAACGATTATCTCACTGTCAGACACAGTATAGGCTCTCGTGCCCCGTCATACACCAGCAAGGTCTCCCCGCGTTCCGGTAGGGCTTCGCCTAAGTTGAGATATCCAGTTGTAACTCATGTCCAATCTCTCTTCGACCTTGAAGAAGGGAAGCCTCGCGTTGCCGGTAAAGGTAAATCGCCTAGACGTCCAGAGTCTGATACAATCACGCCGATTGCGGGTAAGAATGCAGGTCGTCGTTCTCAAAGTGGTACCTCTCGAGTAAATTCCATTGCACGTCACTTCGATCGTCTCTCGAGAGAGGCCGAAAAGGAGCGTCAAAAACGCATATCCATTGTCAGAGGCAAAAGAGCTAGGCCAGTCAGTGTAACCAAAGCTAAGGTGCAGGTGTTTGACAATCTTAGGGACGCGTTCAGAGATGAGTTCGACACCGATTCATCAGAGGCTGATAATGAAGAGGATGAGCTAGGGAGTGATGACAGTCTGGGTTCAGCAGACGAGCTGGTCTCAAGAACGAAGGCAGAGTCATTTTCAAACAAGTCTCCTCTCATTAGACAGACTGGCACCTCGTCTGTGCCAATCACCACATCTCCTTCCCTACTGCCCGGACCAAGCTTATCAAACGACGATCTTGTCACAACAAGTCCTCCCATTGCGTACGAGGCCACCACCTCTATCCTTAGTGACTCCAAATCAGAAAAGTCCTTTACGGACCGCTTGAAGATAGAACTTCCAAGTTTTGAGACCAGTGCCCCTCTTCCGAGTCACCCAGCGACCCCACAAGTTCATACCGATACCACAACAGCAGACGAGGCCTTGGGAGCAGTTTCTGCCTCACAAACATCTGACGTCGAGACAAGCACGGCAAACGAGAAATCAAGTTTGCTAAAGTCGCTGAGTGGATTATGGGCATTTCGGGCCGCCGATTTCGCTCCACTGGAATATCCATTGTGAGTACCTATGAGATAATCAAGATCGTATGCTAAAGTTAGTATAGATCAGCATCGGAACACATCTTTGCAGATTCTAAGGTCATTATACGTGAGACTGAGCCCACCAGCATTATCGCATTTACTCTTAGTTCGAAGACGTACAGAGATAATTCAAAGGCGTGGTCGGCTAGCAGACAGAAAGAGGGCAGATTCGATACATTCATGCCAGAAGAGGCCATGGGTACTAATCATCCAGCAGCATGGGATGCTGTTTCATTGGAGGATGTCGATGAGGCAGCGAGACTTGAAAGAGGTACACATATGAAATATGGTCAGTGTTCAAACCAACCACGAGAGGGAAACTGACGCTGGCGGTGCTGTAGATTTCGAGTCCGGAGCTTCGACCATCTTCTGCAGGATCTTTTTCGCAGAGCAATTTGCAGCACTACGTAAATCCTGCAATTGCGAAGATAGCTTTGTGGAGTCACTTGCACGTTGCATTCAATTTGACGCATCTGGGGGTAAATCAGGGTCAGCGTTCCTCAAAAGTCGAGGTAAGGTCTAAGCACGGCCTTTCACGATGTGTATTAATTTCATATGCTTGTATCTTATAGACGACCGATTCATTGCGAAAGAGATTACTCGTTACGAGATGGACGCTCTCACGAAGTTTGCACCCGCCTACTTTGACTACACTCGCAAGGCTTTCCAAGGTCAGCGGCCGACGGTCCTCGCGAAGATATACGGGTTCTTCAAGATCGGCTTCAATAACGCCATCACTGGCAAGGCTATGAAGATGAATGTTCTCATTATGGAAAATCTGTTTTATGAACGCCGTTTTGCCAAGGTCAGCGAAGGTTTTCGTCTCTTTCGTATGCCCTTCACTGACAGCAATTATGGCACAGATTTATGACTTGAAAGGTAGTACTCGTAATCGGCTAATACAACCAACAGGACGCATAAACGAGGTGTTGTATGTAGAGCGTTCGCTCCTTTGATCGCAAGCTGATGTCATTTATTATCCAACAGACTGGATGAGAACTTAATGGAGATCGTCTATAAGCATCCGTTGTATCTCCGTGAACAATCGAAGCGTATATTGCGTACTGCCCTCTTCAACGACACCCTTTTTCTTTCAAATCTCAATGTCATGGATTATTCTTTGGTCGTGGGGGTGGACACTGATAAGCATGAGCTGGTAGTGGGGATTGTTGATTATATCAGGACTTTTACATGGTAAGTCTTCGCATGAAAGTTTTAGTAGAGGTACTGACTTTCTCTCAGGGATAAGAAGCTGGAATCGTGGGTAAAAGATTTGGGGGCTGGAGGAAAAGGAGAGCCGACCATTGTAACTCCCAAACAATGTAAGTGAGCTTTATTTTTTTGAATATGTCGACCGCCTAACACGATTGAACAAACAGATAAACTGCGTTTCCGTACTGCAATGGAACGTTTCTACTTCCCATCGGTCCCAGACCGTTGGACCATAGTAGGACCGGATGAAACCCAGATAGAGGAAGACGGGCCTGGGGCAGGCATGACAGGTTGAAATCATTTTTTACTTCATGATTCTCTTGCGAATAGTACCACCATATATGACTAAGCCTGGGATTTGAAGCACATTTAGCTTATTTTGTAATGGCAGAACTGTATTCGTAGTACATATTTACTATATTAAATCTATGGGAAGGCATCATGTCATTCATTGTCGTATAATTGTCGTCAACCCTGTTCATTTTTAATGCCTTCTTGATCTACTGCTTCGCGCATCATATCTGATCGAATGGAGTCAACACTTATTTTGCGCAATTGAACAGTACGACCAGCTTACCTCCCCACATCGAGTCTAACATGTCGTCATCGTAGTCCTTTGTGTGCAAATCCTCATCCGGCCTTGAATCGCTGGAATTTCTCCAGTTAGTGAATACTGTTATACCAAAGTATTGGGAGACATACCGTCTGTAATGGGCATCATCAGATGACAAATGGCTGTTGTTAGATGGCTGTCTTCCTAATAATGCCGGCCTTGATGTTAAACGAGTCGGAGAATTGTAGAGAGAGGGGGAGGGCAAGCTGTTCCCATCGGAGGAGTTGGATAAATCGGAGGCGGGTAACGGGTAAGTTCTGGCAGAAGGGGAAAATGAAGTCGGAGGTATGATCTCAGTAGGTGTGATGCGTTTTGGAATGCTTTCTTCCTTTTCCTGGACTTGAGGAGAGTACGGCGTGTCGTACCTCGATTGACCATTATAATCCGGAGGAGTAATAGGGGTTGGATCCAGGACGATAGCAGGGATACCTGTCATTCCACTATTAGCGCGAGGGCCGTTCTTGCGTCTACTGCCCACAGCTTATCGCTCACCTTCAGCTTCGGCATTCAATGTTAATTTGCGAGCATCGCGTGTGGCTAAGAATCGCTTTCGCCAATATATCGTTCGAAGGAGGCCTCTCACTCTATCCAAATTAACTAAATCTGTGACTCTTTCGGTCTTGGCCCTTCTCAAGAGAAGATCATCCAGCCTGTTGCCCCGTCATAAGTCCAAATCTGCATCTTGATGATATCTTACTCACTGCAAGGCACTCTCATCATCAATAAGTTTATAGTGAGCAAGCATCATCAGCATGGCTGTAAAGCTGATCCCTTTGCCAGGCTCTTCGGATATCCTTGCCTCGTTATATAGTCTTGAAAATAGTTGCCGCCGCACACGAACCTGTTTGTAATCGATTTGGGCGATCTGTTCTGCTACGCGTCTAACATCCACCGCATGCTTAACCCCGGTAATGACATACGACTGACTTGAGGCATTATTATCAACTTGGTCGGGCCTCGAGTGGCGAATAATGTTGTGTACTCCAAATTCAACCGGAAAAGGTCGCACTTCGAATACGCCGGTAAGGCGCTACATAAGTGGTTTAGAATCTGAGATAACCATAAGTAACAGGCTTACTGAAAAAAATCTGATAAGGTCTTTGCGCTTGATATACCCAATTCTTTGGGAATCAAATTCGGCCCATAATTGTTTGAAAGCCCCTAGAAGGAAGGTGTGTCAGTTGACAGCTGGGCACTCATTGTAGAAAGACTAACGCATCTCTTCTCTGTTCAGTGAACTTTTCCCAGGCATCTGGTACACGTAGGCGAAAGATTCGACCACAACACCAGTGAACATGTTCACAAAGATATACCTTGATTATGTCAGTCTTTGCTTGATATCGTTAACATGCCGATGAAATCCTTACATGGAGATAATATTCCAACTGATAAATAACACGTACGCGCCTGGGGCACTGCCGCAATCTGACTCCAAAAAATTACCATTCTCGGTGCATCTGGGTTCTTGAATAGTACTGACATAACGTCAGCGATTGTGTCTTTCGCATAAAAAGCTTACTAATCGTGCATGTAGCCGTTCCATCCTTCACCAGTGGACATAAATGCTAGCATAAGCAACGCGTTCCCAAAAGTGTAATAGTTCTGAAACCGCGTGCCTGCATTATTCCCTTCCTTTGTTAGGCCAAAGACTTCCAAGTAAAGGATGGCGTAAAATATGAAGATGGTAGCCCAGAGAAGAAAAAGATTACCAATGGCGGGAAGACTTGCCCTGCGATCACAGCATCAGTCTTGAACAAGACGTCTTCTTCAAAAGTAGCCTAATAGACTTACACCGAGGTCTTAAACAACTGATTCAA
Organism: Cryptococcus neoformans H99; assembly: GCF_000149245.1. Lineage (NCBI taxonomy): Eukaryota > Fungi > Basidiomycota > Tremellomycetes > Tremellales > Cryptococcaceae > Cryptococcus > Cryptococcus neoformans. Next base: position 921,982 of record NC_026749.1, read on the forward strand.
CGAGCTGATTCTTTGCACCAATTTCAACGAAATCGATACTAAAAAGAGTTTTTGTAATTGGACATTGGCTTGATTAGCAGTCCCACCACTGCTATCTGCCTGTAGAGCAGGAATAGTAGTAGCAAAACTGCCTGTGATGACGATGAGATCAAAGATATTCCATCCATTCGATTTGAAGGATTTAAACCCCAGACCATAGAACCGAACAAGAAGGTCCACGGCATAAAGCACCGTCAAAAACAAGAAGATCCAATCTAGCTGCACCTCGTTCAGCAGATTCTCTGAGAAATCTTCCATCCTGCAAGGAAACGTCAGTTGTGATCGGTAACTTTTGAACAACCCACATGAGCAACAAGATGTGCAAGTAGTATATCATTGTGAAGCCTACCGCCCAGAACCCATTCTTATTTACTGCGCGGTCGTAGCACCACGCTCTGAAGGGTAACCTAGGTCGTCCTTTGGGTAGTTGGGACGGAGTTTGCGCTTTGATGAACTTGGAAAGATCAACCCATTGTCGCTGTTCACTTGTAAGGAGAGCATTGCCTGACCGGGTGCTGAAGTTCTTGATGATAATACTATTATAAAACATTAGTTAGCCTTGAAGTCATGTTAGTTCTTTTAAAAAAAAAAAAATCTCACCTGACAAACAATGTAAGGATGATTACACCGCCGAATAGATTGAAAATCACTAGGTAGATCGCGTTCCACTGCGATGCTTGATTCTGAGGCTGTTGATCTCTGCCTACTATGTTCATCACCGAGGCCATCACATCAATCCACCCTTCTAGTGATACGATTTCAAAAAGAATCAGAATCGATTCCCTGAAGGAATCGAATGACCAAATGCTTTCGTCAACAGTAGGATTGACCCAAACGCGTGGGACTAAGTAGGTAAGAGAGTCATCAATTGACGAAGTGGAAAATTCGCCAATACAAGATGTTAATCCTGAGGAGTCATCATCATTACAGTAGTATAATAAACCGGAGAAAATGTTGAGGCTGCAACGCACGAATTAGCCATTGCTACCGCCGGCAAGAAAGAACGCTCACCCCCAGACGGCGAATGGAATCAAATATAGTATCATAAAAATGGAGGCGTCTAAAATCTTCAATGCGCCAGCAAATAATACGGCGTGAAGCGTGTCCCTCAACCTCCCGAACAGAGTGATAAGTCTCAGAGCCCTAAAGCTTTTCAGAGCCCTTGTCACTCTGCTCAAGCCCCCGATAAAGATCAATGACGTTGTGATATTGATGAGAAGCGTTATTAGGATAATGAAGTCGAGTACATTCCAGAGGGAAAGTAGGTAGGCATTGGGTGCAAAAATGAACCCGTCGGCAACAATCTTCATGGCAGCTTCCAAGACGAAAATCAGGCCCAGAGCCACTTCTGTGAGATCGAACCACGTCCGTCGGGAAATTCCATGGTCGGCATAGTATTCGCGCCTGTAGCTTGGTGAAGCAATGGCAGCAACAACAATGCTAGCAACAACTGCGAGAAAGACTACGGTTTTGACAATCAACGCCAATGTGGGATTAGTAGACCGTCCGAAGATACGTTCCCCATATGCTGACGGAACGCATGCTTGGCAAAATTTGCGGATTGGATTATTTTGTTTGAATAACCATAGAGATTTGTCGAAGCTCGGATGGGCGGCAATGAAGTCAGCTTGTTGATTTCTTCGCTCCCTAAATGCATCCATATGCTCGTCCGTTGAGACAGCAGCGTTGAGGGGAGGTAAAAGATCCGTCCTAAAATTGTTTCAATCAGTCCAGTAGACTATGAAAGAGTATCTTTTACGCACAATCCTCGGTCATCGTCTTCATCTTCGGCGTCATCCGTAGACTCGCGAGGCGGAGGTCGTTTGAAGCGTTTGAGCGGTATCTGATCTTCGTCGCCGTCTCTGCCTAAAAGCCGTTTAACAGCCCCTTTCGTGCTTTTCCCATCATTCATTGGCAGGGACGATGGCACATCCGACACATCTATACCGACATTTTGTTTTAACGGCAGGATGAGATTAGGAGGAAGCGTTTTTACTCTGACTGCTCTGTGACGAGCCGTCATGAGTCGATAAGGATTCAGACGGTCAATCCAGCTTGCGTGGGCCGATGGTGCTTCGGCTCGATGAATAAAAGCTTGGATTTGTTGCTTGCGCTTTTGTTCCTCCGCAATTGCGAAATTCTGTACAAAGAATTTAAAGCCGAGGCAGCGAAATGGAATCTGTGATCACCTACCTCGTTGATGACAGCGATGAACATCTGAAGTACAATGAAATTGGAGAAGAGAAACCAGCCACACAAAAAAATTGCTGCAATTATGTTCTGCTTGTATTGTGATTCTGCACCCATCTATACTTTACGGATAAGCATATAGCGAGCAAAGCGAAGGCTTGAAAGGGGCGCACCGTATCATACACAATATCCGTCCAATTTTCGGATGAAAAGATCTGCATGATTTTGAGTGGACGAAAATCGAAAATTGAGGAATCAGTCACTCACCTGGTACATCCCCAAGAACGAATTATATGTTTGCGAGAACGTGATTGTTTCTCCAGCCTCCAGATCACCACGAAACAATTGCAAAGCCTGTTCGATGATCAGCTATATGCCCCTTTGCACCTTCAGGATGAATCGACATACCATGAGAGCACCCAGAAAGTTCATTAAGAACAAAAAGATTACCATGTTAAGCAAACCGCTAAAACTCCCAAACACCGTGATCAATAACGGTTTCATCCTTGGGAACGCCAGGATGACTCGGTACCATCTTATCAGTTGAAAAACGGTCAGCCAAGGATAGATTGGGCTGTTGCTGATGGCTGGAATTTGGATGATAGAGCAGGCAATCGCCAGAAAAAGGTCAAAACAGTTCCGTTTTCGGTAAAAGAAGGTCCTCCAATCGGGAAAGTATGCCAGAAAACGAATGATGATCTCGAGGTCAAAGGCGAGCGTGAAAGCCAGTTCAAGACGATCTTTTGAGGAATATCAGCAGACTTTCTGAAACGTCCAGCTATAGAGCTTACCTAGAAGCCGAAGCATGCTCTCTGGTGAGCTTGATGACTTGCTTCCTTGCGCCACCAGGTCCGCTACAACCAGGATTACCCAGAAAATCTCGGTTTTTTGGTAAAAGGCAAGCAGTCTATTGTTTTTGGTCTTTTCGTCTTCTGCCGCCCAATGTGGCTCTGTGCCTAAAAACGTCCTACAATCCCTGTCAGCCCTTTTATGGCAACCAACGGTACAATGCTATCACTTACTCGCCGGCACCAAAAGCACTGCGTTTCGTTTCTGCTCGGATATCGCTGAACGTGTTTACCACTACAGCAATCAACAAGTTGATCAACCAAAAGTTTAGTACAATGACGCCAGCTATGAAGAAGAGGGACGATCCAAAAAAGTCGGAGTCCATAGCCATGTACATGACTGGCGCCCATGTGTTGACTGCAAGCAGTTAGAGACGTGTTTTCTGGCTTTTGTAACAAGGTCGCCCACTAGATATGACAATGATGACTTGGACGAGAGACGAGAAAACATTGTCGAAGCTGTTAACATTGTTGTTAGGGTTTTCATCCGTCGTCTAGGTAAAGATAATCAGCCATGTCCATGGTGAGTGGTGAAGCATCCTAGTAGGTCAACTCACCATACAGATCTGCCCTAGTGGGCAAATGTACCCCTTTGGCGGCACAGCTGAGGATGTTCCATCAAGGCTCAGATATGACATGCTTTTGAAGGAAGTAGGGTCCAACCAGCCTCCACATTGCGTTTCTAGCTGAATCACATTACTTGAGTTGTGGGGATCCGTCAGCACACATGCTCTTCGAAAGCTTCCTCTGAAGCTCTGCACCCCAATAATGGAGAATATGCACGCAGCAAAAACAAGAAAGTAGGATACAGTAATGAGCATAGGACCCGCACGTTTTAGTGAATGAAGAATGGTGGTGGTACCGCTCGTGATCACCAGGAGACGCCCGGCACGAAGGACTGAAAGTGCACGAAAGATGTAGACGTGGCGATCAGCAGTGGCTTCATAGCCTGTGAGAGCCAAGAAGAAGGTGATCCAGAACGCAAATACCGCTATCATATCAATACGATGCCATGAATGACGGAGATACGGTCTTCCCTGATCAGATAAACCCTTTTGCCTGGCCATGGCCTTTTGAAAAGGCGCTTCTGAAAGGCCTGTCAGGGACCTCAGCGCCGAATTGGCAGGGGTCTTTGAGTCCTTATTGTGCGCAGCATCGTTCTGTCCTTGTGATCTCCACGGTGCACGTCTTTTAGTTGCATTGCGTCGCAGGTTGGATTGAATGTTGAATTTGGTTATTAGCAAGTATTGTTTCAGAATAGGGACGGCACCATCTTGGCCGAAGAGAGATTCGCGGAGAGACGTCTCTGGATCAAGCAATAGCCCGGTGACGACTATACGTGCAAACATCTCCAGCCTGCTCACAGTCATCAACCTTTGCTCGCAAATCGATGGAACTGAATCACACTCACGTAAAGACGATAAAAAGCACCAGCAGCACGAAGTCCTCCCAACCCTGGAAGTATCCGTTGTCGATCCTGGGCGAGTCCAGAGCAGGCGCGGACTGAATAGCGAGGACGACAACATTTGTTATAATAAGCAACAGTATGACAGGCTCCGTCCAGCTGCGTATGATTGATCTTCAGTCAGTGGCAGTACACCAGTTCTTACACTCATGCGACTTACGGATACCGCATCAAGCGATCCATACTCTTCCTTACCCTGCTCATCGGACCAAATAGGCACATCGTCCTTCCTCTTAGTCGGCCGTGATCCACCTCTTCTCTCTGAGACCTGGTGGGCAATTGCCTAGGGCTTGGCACAGTTCCCGGATTATCGTTCGTGCTGCTCATAGCAAAGGCTTGATCTCCATCGATTTCCACATCCTGCAATACCTCTTCGCCTTCATCATCACTGCCTAACCTTTCCCTGCCGTCTCCACGTTCTGTGCCCATGATGTTGACTACTCTCACGCTCGCTTTCCTCAGAGACTGGGAGACGTTCCTCAGCGTTGAGCTCCTACGTAAGCTGGAACCGCTCTCATTGTACGGCTTTCTGGGCGACCGCCTGGGTGTACCCTTGCCTATCCCATTATAATGCATAACGTGCGAGGGTCCAGTTGTGAGACGCTCCCTGTCGTCTGATGATCTCCCGTTGACATCCAAGGGCGATATTGTTGAATGCAAAGAGGTTGTCGATTGGTAAGAGTCGAAGAAGGGCCTATTGTGGCTCTTCGTGGGTGTGGTCTCATTAGGGTCTCCCCCTATGTCCCTCCCATCGTTGACATCGGCCCATATAATGTCCCTCTCGCTTAGGCGGTGTGAATGGACAGTTCCAGACTTGCCCAAAGGCGTGCTATGCAGCGGGACGGCTCTTCTAGGAGTAAGGTTGTCGTCTACATGGCGAGAGGCGTTGCTGGGATCGTTAAAAGTCGGTATTTCTTGGCTCTCGTCCGTTACGTTCCAGCTATGGCGGCGGGAAAGACCTGCAGAAGCGCTGGCTGGGGATGCTGGGGATACGGGGGAGGGGGATGCAGAGGTGTGTATAGAGGCTGAAGTGGATATTGCGAGGCTGTGGTTGCGGAAGTGGGACATGTTAGAAGGTGAGGGGGGGCATGTCTCCAGAAAAGTGTATATGTGGGAAATGTGTATGTATATAAACTGTGCTGCTGTGTAACTGTTATCACAACTTTTACCTCCAGCTCCAGAACAGACATATTACTCCCAGTTACATCGCCCTTCCCAACATGCATTCCCTCTTCTCCTTATGCATTCCCCAGTGTCATCGACGGATACATAAGAATCTCATGGAGGATGAACGATTTAATTCTATGCATTGGGCGAATTGATATATTATATACAATCAAGTACTACAACTGGACTCGCACAAGTTTATTGTCCGTGTTCCTTATTTCGCCATTCTCGCCTCAGTCGCAAGCCGCGACTCGCAAACCGCACACCACTTCTCAATTCACAATAGTTTTTCCCTGCTTCTGCGCCTTTTCCCCATCACTCCTCCTCTCGCCGCCTATTTGCGATTCAAGGTCGACTGCGATACTCCTTCTCCATTGATCAGTTCTTCTTACCACCTCCCTTGTCTTGCCTTGGCTATTCTCGTTCTCCCGGGCCCTTTCCGTTTCTCGGCGCCTCATTTCCTCCCTCTCGCGCGCCCTTTGTTTCTCCCATTTCTTCTTGGCCTCTTCGACTCGTTCACTCTCTTTCAACTTGAAAGTAACGGGCTGTTGCATTTTAGACAGTCGCTGGCGATGTCGTTCGGCAAGCTCCTCCATAGACATTATCTTTGACGCAGAAGCCCGATGAACATCGGATGCGCCACCTGTAACGACTCTCGGCGGACCATTGTAAGGCATCGGGGGACGATTAGCAACAAGAGGAGGTGATGGGATTCCACTTTTGAAATAATCCTGGTGAGTTGCAGAGCCCTTTCTCTGTATATCTGAAACGTAGGTAATCGGATTACGTTCAGGTAAGGTACCATGTCTTCGCTCCTGCTGAGCAGGGCCAAAGTCGGAGATTCTTGTTTCCAACATACTGATCGTTCTTTCCCGACGGTTCTCTATACCTTTAACGACGCTAACCGGGACTGTGGCGTATTGGTGTTGGCGATCGACCGATAAGGAGGCAGAATTGGGCGGAGAGCTTGCAATAGGGCTAACAATCTTTCTTTCGGCAAGGTAGGTGTCCCAGTTGGATTGCTGTTGTGGCGTCTCAGTCATATGGCCCTGGATCGGTGGAGGGTTTGATGCGCTCGAAACAGGCCGTACCTTTGTATCATCTAGTAATCTGGTGGACATGCTGGAATGCCTACGCGGCCTCTCTTCAAGCCCAGCCAGTGTGTCTGCTCCGGAAGGTCCAGCGAGAGACTGAGTTCCACTAGGTGTCCGCGATCTCAACAATTCTAAACTACCTTGTACGCTCTCACGAGCCTTTCTGACTTCTTCAAGCAACCTGAGCTTGCTCTCGAGGTCAGAACTATCGCGACCTATACCGCCCGATGGCTCATCTGGCTTCAACTTTTCCATGCCCAGGGACATAATGTCTGTAGGCGTGTCGGGGTTGATATTCTCGTAACCTCTACCCGAGTCGCTTGCGATACGTACCAGGCTAAAGGAGCTTGATGGTCGTATTTGGGGCGAGATGTCTTGTCCAAGTAGGCTGAGATTGCTCGAGGCGTGTTTATTCAAGATTTCAGGAGGCTCTTGCGAGTCTTTGAATCCCAATTGAGGCAGTAGCGCGCTTGATCTGGATCCGTCTGCCGTTAAGGTGACAGCACAGGGTCCCGATGGGGATGATACGTCTCTTACAGACCCGCACTTTTCAGTTCCATTATGTTCAGATTCCGACCTTGGTTTGCCTCCATATTTCTCTTCCCACTCGACCAGCTCCGCCCCGACATTCTTAAAACGTTCAGCGGCTTTAGATACTTCATCCGCTTCGATTCGAGCTTCCTCTTCAGCACGAATTCGGTTCAAACGTTTCTGGAGCAATCCTATGACGCGGAACTGGATGGCAGCGCCGATCTGCCGCGAGAATAAGTCAAAACTTCTGCACTTGCCGTTATACGCAAGTGACTTACCAGGACCACCGCGCAGAGGATCCCTAATTCGATTATCATCGTCTGAGTCAGCGGGTATTTTGCGCCGCCCAATGTTGGGAAAAGATCGTGAAACCCAAGATTGTAGATATAGAACTAATATACTATCGTCAGTTCACCCCATGTCGGGTTACATCAATCAATAATCACCTCTTTCAGCCCTGCCCTAGAGTAGCAATCCACACCCAAAACAAACGCTGTAGCTCCTATCCAAGCTGTCGATACAAGCGTCATCAAGTCATTGGACCATTTTGGCAAGCTGGCAATGAAAGCAACAACTGTCAATGATCCGAGCAAAGCCCATCGGCCAACTACAGAAGTTATTAAACCTCCCTCTCGCAAGGCTAGGAGAAACCATCCGAACGTAAAACCACCTGCGGCTGAGATGGCATACTTGGTGAAGTTGAAGAAGAAGATACCGAGGCCTGCACCTATAAAGGACGAGATGAGACACGCAAGGAGGTAAAGGCCCCGGAGAGTAGGAGACGGCGGGTGAGGGGAGGGCGGAGCAAGGTTTGGTTGAACACTTTCAGTTGTTATCAGTATTAGACTGTCGACCTTTACAATGCATTGTCATGATTTCTCACCCGAATCGAAGTATCATGACGAGTGCGAAGAGGAAAAGCGCCTGTCCTGAAGCTATAGCCAATGATGACCTAAGTTTGTTGAGTCTCTATGCCGGCTTTTGTGACAATAAACAACGTTTCTATAATAACTCACCATCGGTTCTTGCCGCCTAGCACGGCTACGGGGATTCCTGATAAGATCAGCAGGGCTCCTGCGATACCGTACGCAGGGTCAATGACAATGTGAAAAGGGATCCAGCCATCGCCTTGGCTCCAGGTCTGGGTATCGTTGCCGGGGGCTGTTCCATTGGTGTCCGCTCGACTGACGATGGATGAGTTGAGTGAAGGGGGGATGGGTGTGAGGGCCTGAGCTGAAGTGAGGGTGATCCCGAGAAGGGCTACTGCTGTGAGTAGGTCTAATATGCGCATTGGAGGGCTAATGGAGGTGAGTCGTAGGTGACAAAGGCAAAAATCCCATGGTGTATACCTATGATATTCGAAACTTTATGCTGGAGACGGTGTGAGAAAACTCGGCGACAGGTACCATCATCACACAGCCACGCGACCCGGTTATAAACAAACGCGCGCGGCTATATACAACAACATGCCACACAACCTCCACATACAACTTGATATATACATAAGACACATACATACAACACCCTTAGTGCCGTCCTCTCCTTCCCTTTACCCTCCCATTCCAGTACTGCATGCATATGATCAGTCCCATGTCCCGGCTGCTCCCATCCTCAAAAGCCAACGCATTCTTACCTTGTGGTTCACCGTGGTGAAATCCCTCTGCGATGCAGCAATCCCAATCAACTGCGCAGCGCCATCATATCAGTATCCAGAATCTGCCATTATTTACACTAGCAGAAGGGAGCTAATTCAAGTACTTACATATGTCCCAAGCTTTATTAATTCTCTATCCCTCCTCCCATCAGGAGAACCGGCCTTGTTAAATGCTCGAATCTAAATTCACATGGCGGCGATCATTCGTCAGCTCGTATCGTGCAGTACTCTTTTGGCCCTCCACCCCGAAAAAAGAGTATTATACCTTTAGTCCCTCTCCCGGATTTAATGCGAAATTTCTAGAAAGATCGTCGATATGGATAGTCTTGTTGATTGTCAGCTTTTAGATTACCCGGACTGAAGGAGGAGCGTTTACATTCTTGGCTGACCACTGAGGGAACGATGCCCACAAGTATGCCAGAGGTTTGACTTCATGCTTGTAGGGCTGTCCATTTCGTTGTGAGAATACCTTTAATTCCTCAAATCAACTCATACATTAGAGGGTCTGGTCGGGAATGAGATATTGACTTACGGGAAACATACAAGTCCGATCGATTACAAATGAGATCTTATACCCTCTAGAATCGCTGAACAGGTCTAGCTCTATTAATTTGGTTTCTAGCCATCGCCAAGAGGTCTGAGACCATATAACTATATCATAGTGCGGATAAACGCTTTCATGATAAAATGTGTCAACTATAGACAAATTGTTTAATTCCCGATCACCTACAGTTCGAGAAAATCATGTAATCCTGGCCGGGCACATTCCGAGGATGGAAGGGTGCCGCTTAAAAGAGGTTTTGTGTCTACGATTGCTGAAGAAAAAAGAAAAATGTCAATTACCCCCCGATCAAACGAAACAATCCTGTATGACAGAAGCTTACTATAGTCCAAATCGAGGACAAGAAGTTTCTTTCCTTCTCTAGGAGCATTCATCACCTACTACGTATCAGCTAAGAGGAACACTGGGAGGGGGAGGCATATGCCCTTGACGAACCGTAATCGGCACTTTTTCAATAATCTCTTGTATCTTTCTCTTATTTCTGGGATCATTCCCCCGACCTATGCCTTTATAATCTACATCAAATTCGCCCTCCCCACCCTCCCCCTCCTGTTCTTTTATAGGGTCCACAAAACGTTCCTCCACCTTTGTCCCGACCAAAACGAATTTACCGCCTTTCTTGACCCCCAGATGGGCGAACCGCATGGCATCGTGCGAGGCGTTGAGCTTGCCCTTGACGGTTGGAGAAAGACCGATGAGTTTCTGCGCGTCGGGGGGTATAGACGTGAGGGAAGCAATCTTCTCGCGGAAATCATAAACCCTAGAGGGGAGAGGAGACCGTTTATGTCTGTCTTAGCAAAACGAAAAGAACTAATTGAAAATCGCAAAGGAGAAGAAAAGGAAACAATGCAAAGCTTACATATCATTTCCACCGACATGAATGTCGTACACTTTACCGCCCCACTGCATTTTCAAGTCCCACCACTCTTCATCTGTCTCTTCGGCCAAAGGCACGGTGGAGACTTGTGGTGATTCGTCGTCGCCGTTGTCCATATTTACATTGTCGGAATCAGCCAAGTGGCCATCGCCTTGGTCTCTTTGATTGATAATAGCAGAGAATGCGGTTGTAGAAGCATCCTCATCGTTTGTGCTTTTCTCTTTTTCTTCGGCGCCTGTCTCCTCTTCACGCGCCATCACATCTTCGTTCCCGAACGCCTTGTGCCGTCGCGCTTGCTCCTCCTCTGTGTTGGAAGTATGGAAAACCTTTACTCGCTTACCACTAGCTGCCGTCTCCGCGTCCGAACGGGCATTGACAGTTTTCATCCCTTCTTCCAAGTCCTCTGACAACGAGTCTTGAGTGGAAATGTTATTGCCTGTGGTGTCTGTGTGCAGGTGGGGCTCGCTACACGATGGTGAACGACGGCCGGTTGGTTCGTCCTGCGACATGATAATGGTCGTTATGGGACTGTAAGCAGATCACTAGGTTTGGAGCGTATTGATTGCAGTTTCCCTAGCGATGGCAGTACGATGATGAGCATTGACTATTGCTCGCTTCTATTGTTCTGTCTTTCGCTCGCTCCCTTCACCCTTCTAGATCGATCGTGGAGACTGGAGCGTAAACAAAAGTCTCTCACCAGACGACCATCATTACATCATGACTTCTTATCAAATTACATAATATCATTTTAGACAAGCAGCAGCAGTTTGAGGGGTTTTAAGGAGGAGGCGACTTGATGGACTGTTGACCTGGAAATCGCCCGAGTTGATCCGAAAAGATGTGAAGAACGCCAGGTTGCCAAGAGGGGCGGAATAAATGGAACTTCCGCGTACAGCCGAAGGCTGGGTAAATGATGGTGCCGTCCTAGGCACGCCCAAGACATAAAAGGCCGAGAGATAATAATTAGTTCGGATCGGGAGAGAAGGGAAGGAAAAAAAAAACGAAACGATACGGCGTCGAAATGAAAGATGAGGCATGCATGGAAAGGGGTTCTCATAAAGACGAGAGGAGGAGTCAGTTGCAAGATCAGATGTAGGATACTGCAGTACAGCAAACAGTAGTCTATGACATTTCGTTAATGACAACATCATCGTCGACTACACACAAAAAGAGACGACGTTCTGATATAACCCATATGCCAGAGAAAAAGAACAGGAAAACAGGTATCAACTACAGCCCAAATTACCACATCTGGGTATCGTACTATAGACACATGAATAAAAAAAAAATTGTAACACAGATTGAAAACGAGATGGGAAATGACGGGATTTTTACGCAGAGGCTTGGGCCGCATCTTCGCCCTTTGACGCCTTTTCAGCTTCTTGTCGCTTGAGTGTCTCAATTTCCTCGGCGGTAAGGAAACGCCCGCCCTTACCCCTTGGTCGAGAGCACGCATGGCGGTGGCGCGATTCGTGTAGATAGGGCTTGAAAAGTCTCGTGTGTCAGCCTCTCAGGTTACAAGGACTAAGCTGCAGGTATACACACCTTGCGGGATCTCACGAGCCTGTTCAATTCTTCCAGCCTGGCCCTCGCCATTCTCCGCTTGAGGATCCGGTGGTACTGCTTGGCATTCACGTACAGCGGCTCCTCATTGTCCACATCGGCGCCTTGCTCCTCTCCTTCCTGCCGTTCATCCTGCAACTCTTCTTTCACCTGGACAAGCGACTCGTCGTCCTCTGCGTCACTTTGGACATACTCGTGGTCCGGCTGGTGATAGTGATGTGCGGCGGACTGCGGCTGTGGCTGCTGCTGATGGTAGGTCGATGGCCCGGGCTGGGAGAGGTCGAGATCAAGAAATGCCGTGGGATCCTCGCCGCCCTGGACGGCAGCGTATGAGCCGCGAGAAAAGTTGGGCGGGACGAGGTTGGGGTAGGAAGGAATGTGGCGGCTGGAGTACTGGGGCGCTGATGTGCCTGGCGGGGCGGAAAAGGGATAGTTGTTGAGGGCTGGGGCGTGGATCAGCGGCGGCGGACACGGGTGCGGGCGTGCGGCTGCGGGAAGACGTGGCTCACGGTGGTGGTTGGACTTGGAGAGGTCCATGTTGGCAGGGAACGAGGAGTCATACTGTGCGGAAAACGCGGGGTCGGAGAAGGTGGGGGAGGGAGGGTAGGCGGGGTGGTGGCCCGGGAGGAGGTGGAAGATGGGGAGGGAGGCTGCCATGGCGGTGGGTGGTGTGGTGAGGTGAGTGAAAGTCGGAACGGAGGCGCCGGCCGAAAAGAGGGTATTTAAGGGCGGCGGGGATGTGTTAATTACGCGCCACGGGGATAACACCGCGGGGATAGGGGGGGGGAAGGGGGAGTGTATCTGGCCATCTCTGATGCATCCACTGCAGCCATCCCGCCAAAAACCATGCCCGCCATCGCCCGCCAGCTCCTCGCGAGGGGATATGCCACCGCCGCCACCGCAGTCAAGGTGCGTATGTCCGCTCACCGCGCAGCCCACGCTCACGCCCCGCAGGCTCCCCTCCAGCTCAACTCGCTCACCGGCACGTATGCCACCTCCACCTACCTCGCCGCCTTGAAAAAGTCCCCCAAGGACCTCGAGGCCCTCGCAAAGGACGTCGAGGCCTTTGACAGGAAGATCAAGGAGGACGCAAAGGTCGCCGCCTTCATCCGTACGTGCACGTCCCCCCGCGGGTCCCGCCGCGCTCATCCTGCCCGCAGAAAACCCCACCCTCTCCGCCTCGGAGCGATCCACCGCCCTCTCATCCATCGTCCCCTCGGGCGCCTCCCCCATCCTCTCCAACCTCCTCTCCGTCCTCTCCGAGAACGGCCGTCTCGCTTCTGCGCCCAAGGTCTTTGCCGACTTCCACTCGCTCATGGCTGCCTACAGGGGTGAGCTCGAGGTCGTCGTCACCAGCGCCGAGCCCCTCGACTCCAAGTCTTTGAACAGGCTCGACAAGGCTTTGAAGGGTACCGAGATTGCCCAGGGCAAGACTTTGAAGGTTGTCAACAGGGTAGGTCGCCGTGTGCGGGCATTGACGGGCATGCGTGTGCTCATCCATTCTCAGGTCAACGACAGCGTTCTCGGTGGTCTCCTCGTCGACTTTGGAGACAAGACTAGTGAGTGCAGATGGACGTGTTGTGGGGCTGGACTGACTGGATCCAGTCGACCTTTCTGCCTCTTCCAAGGTCAACCGATTCAATGCCGCTCTTACCCGTGAGTGCAAGCCGCTGACTCGTCGTACGCACTGTGCTGATGATATTTGCAGAGGGTGTGTAAAATGTTTAGAGTTGAGTAAAACTAGGACCAGAATGAATGAATGGCATATTTGGCAATTTTCAAAGAGTCGTTGAGCGTGTTTCAAGTCATTGAGCGTATATGTGTGCGACGAGCAGTGTAAAGTGGGGCTTGACTTGATACTATACTTTGTCGGGCTGCTGTACGTGTGGACCTTTTTGCGGGCATGACGTGGGCGTTGTGGATGGAGATTTAAACGTTGGCAGTGGTGTACAGAGCGAGGTGTGTAGGTGCCCCTCCTGGGCCGAAAAGACGGAAAGGGTTTGTGTGTGTGGCTCCTTTGTGGGCCGGTGTATGGTGCGACTGGGTGCATGCTTGAATATAAAGGCGTTCACGTGAATCCATATTGAAAGATTATACTGTACTTGTACTGGTACATAACGTACAGAGCCTGTCACTGTGGAAGAAAACTGACGGACGCCGCGACGCGCGCACGAGTTGAAAGTTTGATTCCATTCCATACGTATACCCCTGCTGTCAAATTACTTTTGTAAATACACATATACAGCTCTCGGCCCTTACTCTCCTCCGCCATGCCCCAGCACGATACCGTCCCCTCCAGGCCACCTTCAGATGCAGCCAAGTCAGACAACCTCGCCATACAAGACCTCTCACGCGAGGTCACCTCCACAGGCAACATCCGCCTGGCGGCAAAACGTCTCGCCCAATCCGCCCAAGCAGAAAAAGTGAGAAATCTGAAAGAACGCGCGAGCACACGGGCTCAAGTCGCACAGCCATATGCCAGATGGGCAGATGATCCAGAAGAAGCTGAATATCTTCAGTCCAACGTCCATGCCCAGGCAGCAGCGCATGTAGAAGACCAGGTCCTTGTGAGCGATGAGGAGGAGGAAGAAGAAGAGAAAGAGGCCATGGGTCACATGCAGGAAGTCGTGGATGGTCTTTGGGTTGGCGATTTGGTCGCTGCGAATGATGATGACGAGCTTGAAAAAAATGGCATTGTGAGTTTTGTGTGTGTGTTGTGTGGGTACTTGGCCCAAAAGTTGCTAACATGGTGTTTGGGGCAGAAAAATATCCTGTCTGCACTCAGACCGTCTCTGAAATTCTCAGACAAGTACGCGGTCTACCCATTAGAGATTGACGACTCTGCGGATACCGATTTACTCTCCCACTTGCCTAGCTGTGTGGCATGGATCAAGGAAATTTTAGATTTACGTCAAAAGGCAGCAGAGCCTTCATCACAGAAGAATGGTACCGAAAACGGCGAATCGCTGAAAAGGTCGCCAGACATTGATACCGTAGCCCAGCCGGGCAAGCCGGGAGGTGTTCTGGTCCATTGCCAAGCTGGCATGTCCAGATCAGCCAGTATCGTGGCGGCGTATCTGATGAGCCAGTATGATCTCGACCCCATGGAGGCAATGACGATGATCAGGGAGAAGAGACCCGTAGTAGAGCCATCTGCGACTTTCTGGCATCAGCTGGGATTGTTCTACACTACAGATGGCAAGGTATCATTAAAAGATCGATCCACTAGACAGTACTATATGGAGCGAACCACTACGCAGTTCATCAGTAAGTTTTTTGTCTTGCCTTTCCGCCCCCTCTCTTACTTCATCTCAAAAATTCTGACATTTTTCTCCGCGTAGACGGTGATGGAACAGCGCCCTCTATGGAAAAGATGGCCAAGTACCCTGCATCACCTTCCCCGTCCAATCCTCCTACGCCCAAGGACCATGCCCGTCGCAAGATCCGATGCAAAATGTGCCGACGCCATCTGGCTGTGCGAGAGCATATGATGGACCACATTCTCGATCAAGCGCCTCCTGTACCCGCCTCCCGGCCCCGTACACCTTCAGGCGCATCCATATCAAGCCAAAGAGCAAGTTTTAGCAGTAACGCTGGGATGAGATTTACTGATGTCGTGGGAGAAGGCGCGGGTTTTTTGACAGAAAGGGAGCGGAGGGGTAGCCAGGTCAGCGATGTGATCAACCCCTTGACTGGCTTGCCTGGTGCATTGTCAAGAAGATCCAGTGCAGGCGCCGGGTCCAACGGTGCTGTCAGCCCTACAGCAACCCAGACGCTTTACGAACGAGACACTGTGACGTCGCCCTTGTCCATCTCCCACAATCATCACAACAACAACAACAATAACAACACTACCCATCCGGCCTCGCGACGAGGACCCATTCTCCGTAATCATTCCGAGCCAGCTGGAACTGTACCACCACCCCCCGTTCCCTTACCTGCTGCTCATAGCACTACTTCTGTACCAGCTCCTCAAGCTCCCACGACCCAGCGTGCTTTACAGTCTGCGGACCAGCTTAACATGAGGTTACCGCCGCAGCTTTTAGCCCTTCGGATGGCGGGTATGGGTGGTGCCGCTGCCAATGCCGGTGCCAGCGCGAATGCTTCTAACCCTCCAGTCTCCCCGGGAACAAATACACCTTCCCCAGTCATTGAAAAAGAACGCAGAGACCAATCTTCATCTTCTATCAATACCAATGGCGGGGCAGGCGCTGCAGCAAGACGATTCAGTTCACTTGCAATGACTCCCAAGGATGAGAAGGAAGAAACGAAATTGTACGAGAGAAGGGCGAGTGGTGGGGAAGGAATGTATGGCCCACCACCTATACTTGTCAACAACAAATGCTCAGGTTACTTTGTTGAACCTGTAAGTCTTCTCTTTTTTTCGTATAGGGTTTTGAAAATCTGACAATGTGTTTTTTTTTTCCTTTTTTCTTTTGGCAGCTGACGTGGATGGAGCCCGTTCTCTCAAAGGGACAGATCGCGGGAAAGCTGGTCTGTCCGAATGAGAAATGCGGTGTCAAGATTGGTAATTTTGATTGGGCCGGCGTGCAATGTGGATGCAAGGAATGGGTGACACCTGTGAGTTTTTACAATGATATGATGATGATAAAAGAGGTGACACAAAAACTGACGCTGAGGTGCAGGGATTTTGTATCCACCGAAGCAAGGTGGATGAGGTTTTCTAATGTGCCAGTGAGAGGGAGTAAGGGACTTGGGACTAGTTGTTTGCATTGCATGTAGAGTTCTTTGTTACGCATAGCATGTTCTGAAAGATGCATGATATGATATGTATATGTTAACGCGAAACGGAGATGGATGGATGTCCGGATGAGATTTCAAGAATGCTTTACGTTCGTTGGCTATACTTGATCTTCTTCTCTCGTCCATCTTCATTTTCTTCACCGACCAGCATGCCCCCGCCTCACCCGGAACTCGGACGTCTCCTTACAACCTCACGCCGCATCTCCTCGAAATCCTCTAGGCTCCTCTCCACTTCAGCCTCCACACTCCGCCCTACCGACGAGGGACCACATTTTACTAGAGCACCAAAATCAACACCGTATGTCCTGGCCTTGAATTACACTCGGAAAGTAAACTAATCCGAAACATTTCAGTATAAAGTCCCAGACAGATTCATTACAGCACACTCAATTCAATGACCTATGGTCTCAATTACATCAAGAGTAAGTCTATTCTCCAATCCATTTCCGTTGCGCAATGTCTGAGATTTCCGATCAGATGGCCTAAACAGTCCAGCAGCAAGAATGCACCTCAGTCGATATCCTCGTTCCTAGACCTCTCATCTTCTAATGTCATCTCCCGCCCTATGAAAGGTGCTCGTAATCGACTGGCTCGCGCTAGCGGTGTGACTCCGCCCGAAGCAGAAGTCTTCAACGAAGTCATCTCCTCGATCCTCACATCATTTCCCTCGACCCCCTCTGATCCCTTCCTTGCCACAAAATCTGGAGCCACTGGATACGGTAGCAGCGAATGGGGCGACGGGGCTAAACAATTAAGGACGATATTTGACAGGAATCGGAGTGAAGATGACAATCTGGAGGAGTATGAAATGTTGGCAGAGGAGATGGACATGGTGTCGAGTGATCTGGAGCTAGTGGAATGGGCCAAGAAAAGGGTGTTCACTCCAATAGACCCATTAAAACCCGACGAAGGTACAGAAAAACTCAAGATATCGGTCGAAGACGAAACATCAGATACACCAGAGTCATCTCAGCCGGCGGCTGCTACGAGCTCGCATCAAAATACATACAAGGCCCCCGCCAACCTTCTCCCCTTGCTTACATTCTCCCCCGTCTATCCCAAAATCCTGACTCGTGTACTCAAAGCATTACGCGAGAATTTCAATTCTCCTCACCTCGTCCTCGCCCTCTTCCACCATGCCCAAACATCTTCCCTCGAATCCTACCTTTTTGGATGCTTGACAGGAGCCTATAACGAAGTCCTCACATGTCGTTGGGAAAGCTTTCGAGACCTTGATGGTGTACAAAGCGGGATTCGCGAGATGGAAATGATGGGTATCAAATGGGACAAGGATACCAACAGACTCGTCAGTCGGGTGGTTGATGAAGCTGGGAGAGAAATTTTACAAGGGGGAAGATGGGGAGAAGATGCGCTGCAGACGTTACAGCAACTGGAGAGAAAGCTGCAGAGTGATGTCATTGAGGAAGAAAGGTATCATGAGTTTGAGAGGAAGAAGCGAAAGAGGGAAAGAGAACGGAGAGAGGGCGGGGCAGATGGAGAGCAATGGGAGACAGGGAGGGCCCTCGGCATGCTATGATAGATTGGTATCGTACATGCATTATGCTGCCAAATGTCAATAGTAGGAATACAACATGTCCGCTGGCCTTCTGTTCTGCCCCTAAAGTTCATATTTTTACTGCTGCCCAGCTGCAAATCTGGCGTGGCTAGACGCAAACAGGCGTTCTTGCAATTCCAGCAGTTCTTCCTCCGTCATGCCCTTGGTATCTGGCTGTGATCGTACACGCTCCTATAACATCAAAGTCAGCCATATGCCCAACCATAAAAGGCGTAGTTCTCGCACGCATACCTTCTGAGCCTGTTTGAAGTCCTTGTTCGACTCTTCCACTTCGGCCACAAAGTCTTCAAACCCCAGTTGCTGGCTCATTAAATCAGTACAGTACATAATCATATTGTTCAAAAAATGCAGCGACCCACTTTGAGCGCCTCTACAACGTGCTCAGGTGATATGGTCTTTTTAGAAGAGGCCTCACAGACCATGTTGGATTGGGTGGAAATGAGCTTTATCCACTCTGTACAGGCCAAGAGTGTTCATCAGTCAGCACTGCGCTTGACAATTGAGGGATATACAGAGAGATGTGCATGCTCACCGGTACAGCAGTCAAAGATAATGTCCTTGGCCTCTTTTGATGCAGATATATCCTCTGGAAGCATCTCTGTGAGATAAGTCGGTCAGTTTTGCGCAGTGGCCTAGCATATACGGGCAAAAGGCGAACCTTGGATGATCTTGAGGACGGTAGCTTTCGGCAAGCTGACGTCGTCTTCGCCCTTACCATTACCTGTCATGCTGAGATATGTTTGGGATGAGTGATGAGATGGAAAGTGGGAAGAGAAGCAGTAATAGGGAAAGCGATAATTATAATTATCATTTGTTTTCGCTTTTCTTTTCGCGTTCGCCTTTGCCCGCTTCAGTCCACCTCACTCTATTTGTATTTCGCATTATTATACTCACAATTCCCCCCAGTTATTTGCTCCCAACATACACCCCGTCCTAGGCTCATCCATCAGACTCCATGAGCGCAACCAAGCGAGGAGCCACAGCCGTTCACGGCAGCAACCCTCAGGTATAGCCAGTCTTGCTCAAACGTCACCGCTCAATCTAACAATACTTGGCTGTCTTATAGTACCTCATTGAAAAGGTCATCCGAGCCCGTATATACGACTCTCTGTATTGGAAAGAACACTGTTTTGCCCTTACTGGTAAGTCCGCAGCTCGTGCTTGATTACTCGGCTGACAAGGTACCGTTATCTTGTATTCACTTGACTGTCGCCCTTTATCGTTGTTACTACAGCCGAATCAATAATAGATAAAGCCATAGATCTTCGTGCTATTGGAGGTGTGACAGATCGCCAAACTCCCACGCCTTTCATTTGTCTGGTTCTCAAGCTTTTGCAACTTCAACCCGAAAAGGAAATCCTGATAGAGTATCTGTTGGCTGAGGAGTTCAAGTACGTGGTTTCGACATCTGTACTCTTCACAAATGGACAAAAAACTGAAAATGAGGCAGGTATTTGAGGGCACTTGCAGCCTTCTACGTGCGGTTAACATTCAGATCATTGGAGGTCTATGAGATTCTCGAGCCATTGATGAAGGATTACCGGAAGTTGCGGGTCGTTCATGCCGGTAAGTTCATTCCTTGCAACTTCGGAAGACAAACCAACAGTCATTACAGGTGGTTACTCTTTGACCCACTTTGATGAATTCATAGACGAACTGTTGACCCAGGAACGTGTCTGTGATATCATTCTTCCCCGATTAACCCAGAGGAGCGTGCTGGAGGAAACAGAAGGATTACCGCCCAGGAAGAGTCTCCTCGTGCGTATTTCTTTTCTGTTTCGGCTAAATGGAATTTGACACATTTGACTAGGAGGATCAAGAGTCTGAACAAGAAGGCTCCCGGTCTCCGTCTCCCCCTCGATACACTTCCCGCTCACCCTCGCGCACACCCCCATCGTCCCCTGGTTCTCGTGGACGTTCTCGCTCCCGGTCTTCAGCCTCGTCAGGCAACCGTTATGTTTCGCGTTCGCCTTCTCCGAGTGGTAGCGAATTGGGTGGAGAAGAGGGGGATACAAGGGACAGATATATATCAAGAAGCCCAAGCATGTCCCCTGATAGGGTTTTGGAGGTTGCCGAAGATGATGTGCTGGAGGGTGATGTCTAATAATCAATGTATGCATGTAGAAAATTTACATTAAATTCTGCCTTTTATCATTCGTGCATTTTATATCTTATCATAATGTATCATCTCCTGGGTAATCCCCATCCCCGGGCAGACCCGCTACTGCCCATCTTGGTTTCCAATTCTCCAACCTTGGTAGATAGTTTGCCCGCACTGGAGTCGATTGAGCTCAATGCCCTCAAGTGGGCGCCAAGAATAGCAGAAAGCTGGCTAACTGGGTCATCTGGCATTTGTGAAGCTGCATCAGCAGCAGACGCCGAGGGTGTCCCGGGACGGTTCGTAAGAGAGGACGTGCTTGCGTCGAGGGATGATTGGGAGGTCGAAATTTTGTTTACTTGTTCAATCATCTGTGACAGGTTACGAGACAGATCATCAAGCTGTTTATTAAGATCCTCGGCAAGTGTGTAACTTGTTTCAGTGATTGTTAGCCAATAGCTTTTCCCAAGAGCCATCACTCAAGACTCACGCCTTCTCCCGTTCTCGATCAGCCGGCATCTTCGCCGCCAACGGCCTGGTGCTGTCGTTTGACATTTTTGCAATCTCCTTCTCATACACATCCAACATACTCTCCAATTGATTTTGCTGAGCCTCAAAGTAGTTCAACGGTTCATCGACAGCAGCTTGGGTCTGCTGAGCCTCCAACACTTGTCTTCTAAGGGCTGTAATCTTCATGATTGGAAGTGTCAGCTTGTACCCAAGACAAGGACAACGTTACCACCCACCTGGTTACCATTCCTGACCAAAATCTTATCCCATTCCCTCACCTCTCCTGCCTGCCTCTCAAACTCCCTCACTTGTTCTTCTAAATCCTTATTCCATCCTTCCACTATATCATCCAAAGCTTTGCCGCGAAGAAGGTTGGGAGCGGGTTCGCTGGGCTTCTCCACATTGGCTGGGGCGGAAGCAGTGGGAGCAGTTGGTACAGCAGGTGTAGTGATAGAAGCCGATGCGGTAGTGCTGGGCTTAGCACCAAAGAGACCACCGCTAGCCGGAGGGGCGGCGGTGGTGGTGGCGCTTTGACCAGCATCACCGGGCTTGGCTCCAAACAAACCACCAGCAGCAGGCGCAGGCGCAGGCGCAGCCGGAGTCTTATCCTTGTCACCATCTGCCTTTGCACCAAGCCCACCAAAACTGAATCCGCCAGCCTTAGGAGCCTCAGGCGCCTTGCCTTTATCATCTCCGGAGGCGGTTGTTGCGGATGTACCAATGTTACCAAAGCTGAATCCACCTGTTTTGGGAGCCTCTGCAGGCTTATCAGTCTTCTTTTCTTCGTTGGAAGCAGTAGTAGCGGGGGCGCCAAAACTGAACCCTCCCGTCTTGGGCGCTTCAGCCGGCTTCTCATCCTTCTTATCAGTGCTTGGGGCAGAAGCTCCAAAGCTGAAACCTCCTGTTTTTGGAGCTTCAGTGGTAGAAGGAGTAGCAGGTTTGGATCCCAGGTTACCGAACGAGAACCCTCCAGCAGCGGGTTTAGGTGCTTCAGCGGGTTTCGAGGCACCTACTCCCCCAAACAGACCACCGGCTGGAGCGGCCGGGGCAGCGCTAGCGGTGTCAGCTTTAGGAGCCTCTGTAGCAGGAGGAGCGGGCTTGGCACCAAAAAGACCCCCGCCGCCAAAAAGTCCACCTCCAGATGTAGTAGGTGGTGTGCCAGATGCGGGAGTTGATGAAGAAGCATCCTTGGCAGGAGCAGAGCCGAAAAGCGAAGGGGCAGCAGGCGTTGTAGTGGTGGCGGGTTTAGCACCGAATGAAAAGAGGCCACCACCGGATGAGGGCGCAGGAGAAGCAGAAGCGGCAGAAGCAGATTCTGCAGGTTTTGAACCAAAAAGTCCACCTGCTGTAGGCGCAGACGTGGTGCCGGCAGGTTTTGCACCAAACCCTGCAAATCCTCCCGTTGTTGACGCTGCGCCAGATGCTCCAGTGCCTTCTGCAGGTTTAGCACCGAACAAGCCACCACCTGTGCTTGTGCCGGTAGCAGCGCCTCCAAATAAGCTTGCCCCTGTACTAGCAGGAGGAGCTGCGGCTGGTGTAGTGGATTGACCAAAGCCACCAAAGGCAGGTTTAGAAGCTGGAGTCGTGGACCCAGTAGCCGTATTGTTCGTTCCAAACCCTCCAAATAGACTACCTCCAGAGGGTGCTGCAGGAGTCGAGCTGTTTGCAGCTGCCGTTGCTGGGTTATTGTTACTGTTTGTGCTGGTGGCGGTGTTGTTTCCAAACAAACCGCCAGAAGTTTGTGTCCCGCCGCCAAATAAGCCGCCCCCGGAGGCGGCAGGGGCAGCAGTGGAGTTGTTTGTGGTAGATGACGAGCCGAATAGGCCGCCACCGGAAGAGGGTTGAGACGAAGTGTTTCCAAATAGTGAGTTACCGGAAGCGGAGGGTTGGGCTGGGTCAGATGAAGAGAAGAAGAAGTGTAGATGAGGAAGAGTAAGTCAGATATAATCGAGAGAAGGCGCAGGAAGAGGTTGGACCTTTGGTACTCACGTTTTGAGCCGAAGCCTGCAAAGGGGTTTGGAGCGGCTACAAAAGGTGAGCAGAGCAGGGGAATGGTTGGGAAGACTTACCCATTGTAGACAGCTGAACGAATGTGCAGATGCAGTGGAGGGTTCTTGTAGAGTGCAGAATAACATCCCAAACTTAGTTCACGTAGGCGCGCATTGCCCAGCTTCTCCCCTGCGCGCCTTCCTGCCGCAAACTCTCTCAGCGACACTCACCACCAAGCTTCAAGTTATTATGTTGCCTATACTCTCTTATACCCTACTCAAAAGACAAGCACCATGTCTGCCATCGCAGTGAGTCTTCATCCGTTCACGGACACCACTCAATTCACGCTCACCACCAACAACTCAATTCACAGCCCGTTAACCCAAAGCCCTTCCTCCAAGATCTCACAGGCAAGGTCGTCTATGTCCGATTAAAGTGGGGTCTCGAGTACAGGGGCTATCTCGTATCCACAGATGGCTACATGAACTTGCAAGTGAGTCTTGTGCTCCGTAGCAAGAACTATGGGCATGGGTTGCAGCGGATGCTGTCAACCAGCTGCGGTTCAGGCGTGTAGAATACTGATCAAAGTGTCGCAGCTTGCTAACACTGAAGAAATTGAGAACGGCAAGTCAAATGGTGCTTTGGGAGAAGTCCTTATCCGTTGCAACAATGTTCTGTACATAAGGTGCGTGACCACAAGCGCACATGGAAATTGAAGTTGATGCTGACAATGCCGACCTGGTCCCTTTTTTTTTCCACTTGCCTCATACCCGTGGATCCCTATTAACTATGCTTCTTTACTTTAACGTTTTCTTTCTACAACAGAGAGGCCAAAGACAGGGCAGGCGGGATGGATCAAGATTAAATGATGTATGGTGGAGGCCGGAGGCCTTATGCACAATTAATCGACTGTAAAACTTAGAACTGGCATGCAGCTGCGACAAACTATTGGGGCTAACTCGCAACTCGCGGTGAGGTAATATGAGAGTTGTTACATGCAGAAGAACCCAAAGCAACTATCCGACCCGCATCTATGCCTATGCCATGTAAAATAAACCGATATGGTCTTTTATTGTTTCCCAACGTGAACACCAGCGAGCATGTCCGCAAGCCTACATCCCTGATCAGCTTTGTCCAATGATCCATAAACTGAAAATACAAACTCGTCAGTCTGCTTGTCGGAGACAGGAGGAAGCTTATCCTCTCCGGAAGCGCCCTTGTCAACACCATCGTCAGGCTCGCCGGTCTCCTCCTCTTCCTCCTCCCGCTCTTCCTCTTCTTCGCTCTCTTCCTCTTCGGACTCTGGCTCTTCCATGTCATCCACTACGTGTACATTCAGCCGCAGACCTTCTTCGTACTGATAGGGAAACTCACGCTCATCGAGAGCTTCTTCATGACCCCAGAGCTCCAATGCTTTTTTCAACTCCTCTACGCATTCGTCATCCTCAGAAAACCTGTTTCCATTCAATTCGAGCACCGTCAACTCTTTGAGATGCTGGGAGATAGCTACACTCAACAGCTCGACAGCACGCTTGTCCATCTCGCCATATTGTAACTTAAGGGATTCAAGCTTAGGATTAGACCCAAGGCTCAAACTGGTAGTGAGAGCAATACCTCCGGCTGAACCGAGCAAGCAGTCTGACAAGTTGAGATGCTTAAGATTGGGCCATGAGTCGAGGTGCTTGACAATCGCACGGGTTCCGGTCTTGGTAGCTGTGTTGTCTTGCAAGTCGAGGTGCTCCAACTCCTTGCAGTTAGACAACCCCTCGGCAAGAGCCTGGATACCCTCCATCCTGATACCATTTTGGGGCATCTTGACTTCTTTCAAATTTCGGTGTTTCCCAAACGCCGCAGCCCAGTCAGGTGCGCTACCGTCCTCCAATCGGTTTCGGCCACAGACAATAACCCTCAAACTAGACTCCTTCCCTTCCTTCTCACATTTGGCGCCGTTATTAAGCAAAGCCTTTGCGACGACAGAGCCTCCCCACGGTCCGAGACCGTTGTTGTTGAGCTTGAAGATTTGGAAATGGGTGTTGGACTGCAGGAAAGGTACGAGGGCGTCCGCGCATCGACCGCCAAAGGCATTGTCAGAGAGATCGAGCTCGACCAAAGAGGTGTGGTCAGAGAGCGCGTCGCACAAAGCGGAGAGGGCCTGAGGAATTTCAGAGATGAGTCGGCCGGTAAAGATATCTGCCAAGTCGACAACCTGCATAAGAGCATGAGCATTTGTGATCACATGGGAATAAAAGCCTCACCTTCAAATTGGTTTTCTTCTTGAGCACACTGGCAATGGCCTCACAGGCTTCAACACCCAAGGAATTGCCACCGAAATGGACCTCTTCAACATCTTCCATTTCTTCCAACTGGGAGATGTAGGGCTCCAACTCAGCCTTAGTGTTGGCCTTAATATTTTTACCGAGGATGGAGAATGCTTTGGACATAGTTGCGAGGTAAGCCTGTGAAAAGCGTAAAGGTATAGAAAGTGAACACAAAAGGACTGATTACTTTTCAGAAACAAACCATAGAAATCGGCGAAAAACAACATCACAGCGGAAGCTCTTTTCAGACCTTGACGCGCTTCGACGGAACGTACTGGGATCGGGACACCTGAAAACGGATACGACAAACAAACCGTAATTCTGTATTGTTTCGATTATTTGAGCACAGAGATCGACATACATAATACGTGAGAGGGAGACGACACGAACAAAACGTATTCAGTATTGTTTGTATTTTCTCACTTGAATAGATTAATTGAGCAGCAACGGGCAAACGCGCTCGACTCCGGGCTTGCTCGCAAACGTGGTCATAGATATCACAAGACAACAGATAGATGGTCGTTGCATGCGAAGAAAATAACTGGGGTCTTGCAATACATGCCTAGTACTCAGCCCACCACGCACTTATAACGCTTATCAGAGGCCAAATCCGTGTTTCTTTTGGTCCTGCAATCAACCATTGTCAGTACTTTGATTGACTAGGTCTAAATTGTAAGGAAGAGGATACTTACCCACGGTTCATCTCCAACCGAATACTTTTTCGGTGGCCGTTTATACGGGGCCACCTTGTCAGCGGCAGCATTGGATTGTTGCCCGTCTGGACTTGTCAGATAAAATAAAAAAGCGGGGGTGTATCAATTCGCATGACTCACACAAGGGGAAGACGATGCCCAACTCATAGTTTTTTATACTGAGTGTTACAGGACTTTTTTTGGTGTCCAGTGTACCCTGTAATGAAAGGGTCAGGGACCATTCGTCCGACAATACCTGTTGAGAGACTGAACTCACCCAAGCAGCTGGTGAAAAGTTGTGGCTGCCAACATACACCCACCCTCCTATCCGGTTTTCTACTTCGTCCAGTTCCAAGGCTTTCCGCTTGCCGAGAGAGGCTGAAGACGGAGTCTGCGATGAAGGCGTTCGTGTTTTAGGATGGAATATAGCTATCATCATCTACAAACATTCTCAGTTCTCCGCACAGTCAAATGACCCTTTGACATGGATACCAATGCTTACCTTGGCATGCATGAGGATACCTCCCCTTTTCGAGTTGGAATCGTAAAACAAGTCCTTTGTATTGGCATTCCAACCCTTGCCTGCAAAAATTGTACCTCCTCCGTCTCTCCCTCCAACTGAATTGTCAACGGTACCGAGTGAGGGAAATATAATTTTGATCGGGGGCCAGGAAGATGGTTTAGAATTAGTCACGAGGGAGGAGATCTTTTTGCCAGTGCAAAAAGAATAAAAATTATGGAGCCAATTGAGGCTGTACTGGCCCAATGAAGACCCCTAAATTAAGAGAATGTAAGCGGAAGAATTGGGACGACAAGATCCTCTCTGTATCCCTACCTGATACTCAATAACAGCTTTCTCTTCTTCATCAGGCAGCCATCCCTCGGTATCCAGGACGTGGCCCAACCGGCCAATCCCGAATCGGCTCACATCACTAGCCCCCGAGAGCTTCTCGGATATACTGATGACTGTTCTGAATCTGACTTTCCCCCAATCCCAATGCCGTAAGTCCGCAAAATCATTTTGTCCAGAAAACGGAATTTGGTTCCCCTGGGGATGGTTCTTTGATAGGAGCGTCAGAGCGGAATCGACACCAATGTGTTTGAAAAGTGTACGGAACTGCACAGCTAGGTCATGGGTGGGAGTGTCGGCAGATAACCCTTGTATAGGGGTATCAAGACGAGGAAAGTCTTGGACAAAGACGGACTGCACATCAGTTAGCACACATATCGAAAAATGAAAAAGATGGCCCAGTCACTCACGTTTTCCATCATGGACCAGTCGTATGGAACTAGATTGGCCGTTGAGATACATACACGAAGTCTACCAGTCTTGTAAAAGATCTGCAAGGAATGTCAGGTTTTGAAAAACCAGATAGGACGTACCCAAAAGAATTTCATGTGCATGGTGCTGAATTTTCTTCATCAGCAACTGTCTGTACTTTGTCCTACAAAACTCACCCCCAATTATCTTTCATATCGGGATAACACCAGACTTCACCGTTTAACTGGCTTACAACTTTTCCATTCAAACGATGGCGAAGATCCTTGGGATAGGGGCGTATCATTACAATAGGAACATCTACGGGATCTGGAAGGATCCCTGCCTCGTTTATCCATGAATCATCAATGCAGTATGCTGATGTGATGATGAGCGAAATTTGAGAATGCTTATCGACGGTCATCAGTGACTGCTGTATAAGTAGAGAATGGCACCAATACTTACATTACCTACAACATGAGTGAGAGAAAATGTTGGGGAACGAATGTTCCCGGTAGGGTCCTCGCTTGCCCACATGTTTCCGGTATGTCTTAACTCCCCTTCTAGATAATACTCCCCAGCTGCATCTCTGGGAAATGGAGCAGTCCTTTGGAAAGGATGAGCACCGGTAGGTGGAGGCCATTGTGCTGAAGCAGCTTTTCTAGCTTGTGGGAGTTGAGAGGAAGTCTGTTCGAATGTAGCTATACCGTCTCTGCGTGACCGTTCGGCTTCGATCTTCTCACGTGCAGCTTGTCTCTGCAAACGCTCCCTATTCATCTGAGCCCGATCGTAGGTTTGACTTCCGACTCTGAGAGATGAAGGAGCCTCTTCCGCAGGGGCCACGATCGGAGTAGCAGGAGATCCAACCGGTTGCTGGCTTATTATAGTCTCCGGATTGGTCGAAGATCCAGCTTCAGCCAGTGATGCCGCGATAGCTCTATGACGATATCATATAAACGATTTGAAGCAAAGTTTGTAAGATGGCTCACTCTTCAAGCATTTGTTTCTCGTCATCTGGCGTTTCTTCTCTCCTTGCTCTCTTTGTTTCTCTCGCTTCTGTCTGCGATAGAGCTATAGCGATCCTGAGCTGTTCATCATCTTCGTCGTCATGGTCGACAGACTGTTGATTACTCCTAATGTGATCTAATCAGGGTGGTGCTCGGAAGCCCAGGAAGGGATAGAGTACATACCGTGACAGAGGGGTCCAAGAGGGCTGTTCATCGCTGCCCATGGTTGCCTGAAAGGTAACTATCCTGCTTGCCGTCGTTCTTTAAGGCAGTTTTGGATAACCATCATGAAGACGGGCAACAGCAACAAGTGATGACGTCAGGTGTTAGTGACGTGTGATTACAGCTGCCGACTGAAGGACGAAGAAGAAGCTTAAGTGGAGACGTCGGAAAGGAAATGTCTGCTGTTTTTGTGCGAGTGCTCGGTTTCTGTGCATATAACCCAGGGCTGTCCTCCAACGTCCCAGATGACTTCCCCGCCAACCCCGCCACCCATCCAAGACAACATCCCCTCCGCTATCTCCGTCTCCCGCCCCACAGCGTTCAGCCCACAACGTCCCCTCCACATCCCAGACCAGGAGCGGAACACCATTCCTCCGCCTCAAAATCCTCAAGACGGGCAGCAACCCCCAGGAGTCTCCAATTACGACTACACCGAGAATGCTCCGCAGGCCGTAGTTGATGCCGTCGCCATTGAGAGGGCAAAGCGAGAGCAGGAGGGCCCTCCGGAAATGATGGTCGGTAGCTGGACTAGCTGGGCAGGGAGTGACAACGGTGTGTCCCATCTGCACCATTCCTGTCGTCATGCGGTATAAATGTCTAATGGATACGTCTTATTGAATTGTAGCTGACACGGGCATATTTCCCTCTTCCATCACTCGCTCGCATATGCGTGTCGGATCCCGCAGAGCCTCTATTGCGTCCCGCCACTCTGTCGCATCCATAGCACGTCCATCTAGTGTGTTCCGACGTCAGGGATCCTCGCAGGTTGATATCCTTCAGTCTCCAGGCTCAGCAGTCTTCGCTTTTGACGCTGCTGAAGACGAATCCACCACTGAACATGGCGCGTATCGTCGACATATACCGAGTCGAAGGGACTCACGGCGCTGGGGGAGGCGGGACTCTAGTGCTCAACCCGGAAGCTATTTTTCGTACCGGGAGCATGGTCGTGATCAAGAAGATGAAGATCGGTTTTCTGACGATGAGGAGGATTTTGAACCCCAACCGCTCAGTCCCCAGCGGCCATCGGCAACGGCGCTAGGAAGAATTGCTTCATTTATCGGGCTCACTCGACACGACGCCGAAGACGAAGAGGCCGCCCTGGCTCGTTCTGTTGATGAACATCGACGGAGATCATCTTCGAGAAGCAGAAGCAGATCGCGGAGAGCTTCCTCTGGATCACGGAGCTATGTCCGGTCCCCTAGCCCATCGCTAAGCGAAGAAGATTGGGGGTATGGGGAGGACGATTACATGGACTCTTATGGTGAAGATGGCGAAGGGTATTCCTCCTCTTTTGCAGATGACACCTCTCTTCCTCCTCAATCTCGGCCAACTTCTCCCTCAATACCGCTTGTGCCATCAGCCACAGATGGTATCTTCGGTGAGCCCCACGTGCGACTCAATGACCTGGACGAGCCTAGAGACTTTGTCAGTGTCGCGGTCCCTTCACGGCAGACTATCGTCTTGCCCGATGAAGATCTCTCAATCCGCTTTACTTGCTACAGGACAGATCCATTTAGAAACATCTTGTGGTGGCTAGGGTGCATTTTGACGCTGGGGGCTCTCGGTTTGCTGGGCAGATGGATGCCCAAGATCTGGGTCAAATTTCTCGGAAAAGAGACGTCATTTGAAGAAGCCAAGGAGGGTAGTTGGCTCGTTGTTGAAGTAAGTGGCTTGGTCAAGATCCGTAAATGCCATCTTTCTCATGCCTTTGACTTGTTCTAGACTCCTTACGGAAACCTTCATATCATTCCATTAAACATAGTTCCCTATCCTTACCCACTTTCCACCGTCTTTCCTCAGTCAATTCCTCCTGCTTCCACCACTTCTGCTAATGGCTCTTCCGGTCTGTCATCAGGCAGCATCTCGGCTCAACCTCTTCACTCTTTGAACGGAGAACCAGCGGGTGGTGTCGGTGGTGCCAAAGACTTGATGTCCGATGTGGAGCCTGGCAAGACAATCTGGGAAGAGACCGCTGGTCTTTTGAAAGTCATGGAGTACAGATATACGAAATTCGCTTTAGACCCTACAACGGGGCGGTGGGCGATGATTAGAGATTGGAGGGATCCAAAGTGGACTTCCAACAGGGCGGTGGCTCAGGGCCTTGGCAATGCGGTGCGAAAGCAAAGATTGGTACTGATGGGGGAAAACATAATCGATATTGCCTCGAAATCGGTTGTGGGTCTTCTTGTAGATGAGGTAAGCATTTCAGTGATCCTGATTATACGTTTCTCACGTACGATTTGCGCAGGTTTTGCATCCGTTTTACGTCTTCCAAATCGCTTCAATTATCCTCTGGTCCCTTGACGACTATTACTATTACGCCTTCGCCATTGCTTTGATCAGTGTCACCAGTATCATGTCGACCCTAATAGAGACCAAACGTACTATCGAACGCATGCGCGAGATGTCTCGATTCCATTGCGACGTCAAAGTACTCATCGATGGTGAATGGGTTATGAAAGACTGCTCTGAGCTTGTGCCCGGGGATATCTTTGACTCCTCTGATCCGAATCTCAGCGTCTTTCCCTGCGACGCTCTGTTGCTTTCTGGCGACGCGATCGTCAATGAATCAATGTTGACTGGTGAGTCTGTTCCAGTCAGCAAAATCCCGGCCAAGGACGAGACTTTGCGAGCCCTTTCCCGTGAATCTAAGCAAGGATCGTCCGAGATCGATTCAGACCTAGCCAAGCATTATCTGTTTTCTGGCACCAAGATAATAAGGGTTAGAGCTGGCGCGAAACCCGTTTGGGCCCCGAAAAGTGAATCTTCTATTGCTTTGGCAATGGTGACACGAACAGGCTTCAATACCACAAAGGGGGCCTTGGTGCGATCGATGTTATTCCCCAAACCTATGGGATTCAAGTTTTATCGTGATTCGATGAACTTCATTGGGGTTTTGGCAATTATAGCTGGTTTTGGATTTGCCGTATCAGCTGTTCAATTTGTCCGGATCGGTATCCACTGGCATACCATTATGCTTCGAGCTTTAGATCTCATCACAATCGTCGTCCCGCCTGCACTTCCCGCAACTCTCACTATCGGAACGACTTTCGCTATCGATCGCTTGAGAAAGAGCGGCATCTTCTGTATCTCACCTAACCGGGTCAACATCGGTGGCAAGATCAACGTGGTTTGCTTTGACAAAACAGGTACCCTTACCGAAGATGGATTAGACGTCTTGGGCGCGCGTACGATTGATCGACAAAACAATCGCTTTTCCGAATTACACTCCGATATTGCAGATGTCCCCATCGAAGGCGGCATTAACGGCAAAACTCCGCTTCTCTATGCTCTTGCTACCTGCCATGCACTCAAATTGATCGACGGCGAAATTATAGGTGATCCTCTAGACATCAAGATGTTTGAGTACACCGGTTGGACCCTGGACGAGGGACAGTCTAGGCCTGTCACAAAAGGAAACGCAGAAGGAGCCAGGCCGCAAGCATTAGTGCAGACTGTTGTGAGGCCGCCAGGGACAGATCGATGGAGGATGGAGGATGCTCTCAAACAGGGCTCTAAAGTAAGCTTGGCAGAATATCACCCATCAATAGATCTTGACTAATCGTTGGATACCAGCACGCACATTTTTTGGAACTGGGAGTCATTCGAACATTTGATTTTGTCTCCGCATTGCGAAGGATGAGCGTGATTGTGAAAAGGCTCAAATCCACGTGTATGGAGGTTTATGTCAAGGGTGCCCCAGAGGTTATGCCTGATATATGTGACCCCTCATCATGTAAGAGAAATAGTACATCTGCACTTGATATCGCTGATTGCGATTGTTTGCAGTTCCCCATGATTATGACGATATGCTTTCGTATTATACTAGAAATGGGTTCCGTGTCATCGCTATCGCTGGCAAATCCATTGAGGGTCTGACGTGGCTTAGAGCTCAGAGAATGAGACGGTATGTGCATTCCATTCAGACAATAATACCTTAGATTGCATAGCTGATTGGACCCATTTCAGAGACGTTGCGGAGTCTGATCTCCAGTTCCTCGGTTTCATTGTTTTTGAGAACAAGCTGAAACCCGGTACAGCCCCGAACATTCATACCCTTCGTGCTGCTCATTTGGCGTGTCGTATGGTCACAGGCGACAATGTTCGTACCGCTATAAGCGTGGCTCGCGAGTGCGGCCTCGTTTCGCATTCTGCCAGTGTCTATATACCGACTTTTATTCCTGGTACGGGCGTTCACGATGAGGCGAGGCTAGACTGGTCTAGCGTCGACGATGACAGGCTGAAACTGGATGAGTGGACACTAAAACCGTTGACTAATCAAGTTGGCGTCGCTATGGATACGGCGGAGGCGGAAATGCATGATTACCAGTTGGCGTTGACAGGGGATGTGTTCAGGTGGATGCTGGAGTATGCAGAGTTTGAAACGATGGAAAGGGTGAGTTCGGGTCTTATAGCCGTCTGTGAAATCTAGAGACTGATTTGCAACGTCATAGATGTTGGTTAAGGGCGTAATATTCGCCCGCATGTCTCCTGATGAGAAGGCTGAATTGGTTGAACGTCTTCAATCTTTGGGCTATACGGTCGCCTTCTGCGGTGATGGTGCAAATGATTGCGGAGCTTTGAAAGCCGCCGATGTTGGTGTGTCCTTATCGGAAGCGGAAGCATCAGTCGCTGCCCCGTTCACCAGCCAAATACCAGACATCAGCTGCATGGTAGAGATCATCAAGGAAGGCAGAGCTGCACTTGTCACAAGTTTCAGCTGTTTCAAATACATGGCGCTGTATTCGATGATTCAGTTTATGACAGTTACTTTGGTAAGGAAATGGAGATTTGTTATTTCGAACCGGACACTAACGAACAGCTCAGCTCTATTCTTTTGCATCAAGTCTTGGCGATTTCCAGTATGTATCCCAGCTAAACCCAGCCATTATGTTTATATTGATTTTGATTCTTAGGTTCTTGTATATTGACCTTTTCATTATTATCCCCATCGCTGTGACTAGTGAGTTATACGTCTCGGTTTCGGATGACTTCAGAGCTCAGATGTGTTCAAAGTGGGCCGTACCCTCCCATATCCAAAAATTCACCCTAAGCGACCGACCGCAAGCCTGGTGTCGAGGAAGGTATTGATCAGTATTATTGGCCAAATTTTGATAAATGCCGCAATCCAAATCTTTGTTTTCGTCTGGGTACGAAAACAGCAGTGGTATACAAAGCCTGATACCAACGTGGACAAATTGGAAACGTTCAACTTCGAGAATTCTGCGCTTTTCCTCGTTTCTTGTTTCCAGTACATCCTTGTGGCTGGAGTATTCAGTGTCGGACCGCCGTACCGCAAACCTCTATATACCAATCGTGAGTTTCAATAAATATTGACGAAGACCTTAAAACTGAATTGCACCTGTCAGCCTCCCTCGTAATCTGCCTCACTGTGCTTACGTCTTTCAGTGCCTATATTCTTCTTTCACCTGCCGCATCAATTGCTGTCATTCTCGATATCACCGACTTGAAGTTCACCTTCAGATTACAATTGCTTGCTGTTGCGGCTGTCAACATCTTGGCGAGCTTCGCATTTGAGAAATTTGCTGAGCGACCGATCTCCAGAATGATTGTCTTTGCCAAAAGGTGGAAGGGTCGCAGAGGAAAGAGAAGAGATTATAGATTGCCGCCCTCAACAGGAACTTAAGCGATAGAAACGGATTAGATTCGTCTGTCAACGATATTGCCGACTGGCCATTGTAAGCTATGTATTCTCAGGTTCCATATCTTATGTTTCGGGCGCATAATCGACGAATGAAGAGATTACGGCGCGTTCAAATGATACGTAAACCACGTATTCCATCTATATATTCAAGACTTCTGTCGCAGGGAACTACGGAACAAGTATGGCAGCCTTCTGGTTCCTCTTTTATTCCCATCTAAAGGACAGAGGGAATGCCTTCAACTGATAGGACGTTAGTGCCTTTGTTGCAAAGGACTGCATAATTTCTACTGCGCACTTATCTTGAAATATCTACACAGCGGATGCTGGCAAGTATTGATCCGTCGTATGTGATGGCTGAAGGACTTACTGCTCATCATCGGACGGACAAACGAGACACGCGCTGTCAAAGGCAGACAGAACTCTCATTACACAAATCAAATTCAAACTCGCCTCCTGTGGTGCCCCTTCAACACATAATAAGGACAAAATGCCCCCTTCCTTAGCTGTCCATGGATAAGGACCCGACGGGGCTGTTCAAATTTATACACCCCCATCATTCATTCTCATCGTTTTTAGCCCCATCTTCCAAGTGAAATTCCCTTCAATATTGCCATCGAGAGCATAAGACAACGTTGTTATCGGGACTTCATTACTACTATTGGTGCAACAGGAATTTGGCCAATCGGTATATATTAGCGCCGTTAACTTCAACTATCGACATGTTGGTCTTTCACTCACGGCTGATGCCACTGATTAAGTTAACACAACGTTTGCAGGTCTCAGAGACTTTACACCGTTGATGACTCACAATGGTCAACCCCCGCTCTCTCTCTCTCCCCTGGATGGAATATGCTTCGAGTCAATGGCTCAGATGAATATATCAACCAGACTCAGGTGGATAGTATGCGACCTCTTCTAGGAAATTTCTGGAATAATTCAATCAGCTGGACGACCACATCAGGAAGCTGGACTTCAATATACTTCAACGGTTTGTAATTTTGAACTAATGAAGCTTTCGCTGACAGCTGAATGGCTCTGCAGGAACCTCCATTTCGGCATTCGGTCTCGCTGGCCCTGAACAGGGGAGATTCTCTGCTATACTTGATGGTGAACCAATGGGCTCATACACTGCTCAGCAGGATAACATTGATTATCATAATCTCCTTTATAACGCCACCAACCTACAAGATGGATACACTCATAATCTCACTTTTACAAACATCGGTAATCAAAGCTTTGCCTTTGACTATGCGATTATTGAAGAGTCTGTCTATAGTCATATCAGGTAAGTTACACCTCACGCTGAAAATCCTTTCTGACGCAGTATTGCTGTCCAGCGATAACACAGCAGAATTGAATAGTGCTACTACCTCCAATCCCTTTGCTATAGCCACTGCCAAGACAACCACTGAGCTTTCACCATCTTTTAATGATACGGCTGCGGTGGCTGCTCAAAGTTCTTCAGCTCAGCTTTCTGCGCTCTCTCAACAAATGTACCATGTGAAATGGAACGGTGCTATGTACTTCGTCGTCATTTTCGCTTCTATCATGGGAGCCACGTTACTTTTGTGGTTAAGCCAATTCATCTTGAAAAAAAGACTAAGAAAGAAGGAAAGGGAGCCAGCACGGCGCAGAAGCGACATAATCGCTTTTGACGAAAGTAAATTCAAGGGAACGACAAAGTTGTTGGAGGCCCTTAGAGGGAAGAATATTAGTCACCCGACTGAAGCTGGTGAAGGCGGATATGATCCCTTGAAGGAATGAAGGAAGAGATAGTGATGTTACAGCAATAGGCTGCTATGATATAACTGGTCGTTGCAATCAGATGGAAAAAGGGAAGTGGTAATTATCGGTATACAGCTAAGATATTTCGTACGCATCGTAATATATAAGGTCTAATAGGGCTGCCATTTAATTATGTAGTTTGAATTTTTACATACGCCTCACGATTCATCTGCATTGCTTTGATGCGGTCATGATATATAGTAATTCATGACAAACTTCTCAAATGTACATGAGATGGCTGCTCGGAAGCAAATTCAACATGGCCTGCGTATCATATTCAAACCTCTGATCATGTTGATCAATATTTATCAGAAGTCGACGGCCTTTGAGCCGCGTAGCGTTTCTCTCAATATGTCATTGAATCTAGCCTAGTAACTTGTAATGAGATTTCCTACCAATAGGTCGGATATAATGAACTTTTCACAACGTACAGTAATAATTTGACCCCATATGGGTCCTAGTTTCTCCATACGCTCGTCTTCAGTCATCTCATAAGCTAGCCTTTCTGCACCACCATAAGTAGCGAGAGCGTATCGCGCGCCGAATGCGTTAATACCGAACATTTCCACCATAGTATTTTCATGCTCCGCCTGTATTTCGTTCAGTCAAAATACAAACGCAATGTCGGCTTTTCACCTACAATAGGCTCGTAGCCAATCCACTCCCGTCCTTTATACTGCAAATAACCCTCTTCTCCCATATTCTCTCTGAGCCGTCCCTCGTCTTCTCGCAAAACTTTTGACATACTATCGACGATCTCCCCTGCTCCTTTGGACGCAAATACAATATCCAGCTCACCAATGATATCGTTCATACTCCAGGCAGCCTTTTTACCCCTGTTGAGAGATCCTAGGGCATGAATTATATTTGTCCCGAGTGGGTTGGAATTGCTACTTTCTACTGCATATCGCTCCGAGGCAGCATACGAGATTGTTTCAAACACCAAAATTACCCGCTGGTAAAACGTAGCCGCAAGTTTGAGCTCTTCGAGGAGTTCGACATGAATATCAGGTAATGAAGATAGAGGTCTGAAAACAAGAGCAATGGTGGGAGATATCACAAGGTCAGCCCCTTGTAACGACGGGAAACTATCAAGCAAGTAGAAACCTCTGGATTCAAGCATTCGGATGAGGGGTCTGTTTTGGAAGAGGCTCACAGCCGCCATTACCGGCATGGGTGCCTCGAACGATTGTTGTTGCAGCGCGCTTGTCTGGATAAACCATTCAGGATTAGTTAAGAGAGGATCTAATCTCCAATCCCTCGGCTCCTCTTCTTCGAATATCGGTGAGAAGTTCTGGTCTGATGGAAAATTGTAGGTTGGTTCTTGCTCCTGCGAGATTAGATGATCTAGTTTTTGAAGATGCAAAAAGCCTTTGATAGTTGACAGGTCGTTCTTCATGTCGTCTCGTGGCACTGCATCGTCGAGCAGGGTCGAAGAAGTTCCTTGAGTGTTTCCGGTCAATGCTTGGCCATGAGTTACTCTCCTTGATGTTATGATATCAATGATGTCATCCAGCGTTGCCTCCTGAAGGTTGGACTGAAGGACATCTTTCACCTTTGTTTTCTTGCGCAGGTTCACCGTCATTGTTTTTCCCAGGCTATCAGCAGTTGCTGTTGGCTTTTGCGGTAAATTCGGGCCCTCTTCAAACAATTCGTCCACTTCATTTGAATCCTTCTGCGAAACTCCCTTCCTTTTTTTCGGTCGAGTTGAGGTAAGGGCCAGTGAGGGGGCCTGCGGCGACTCGCTCAATTTGACATCCTCGGCAGGCTCCTGTAATTCGTCCGCATCTTGAATGGTCCTCCATCTCGGCCTTGCCGGCGTCATACTCTTGGGTGAACGTTCAACCAATTTTCGCAAAACCGTTTCGCTTGGATGAGGTATGGTCTGGGAAAGCAAGTCAGCAGGTGGAAAGGTTAAGCTTCGAGGTAAATTGTTTCCCATAGGAGGGACGTTTGCCCCATCTTCAATGAGCGCAGCGTCACTAATCGTTGAGAAGGGGATCCAGTGGAGCTGATGTCAGGGATGTTTGGGTTAGCAATACGGCTTACAGACTGCAATGATTTTGATTTACCTCGCTAGCCAGAGCCGTGCTTAACCCAGGATACTTTATGAACATCTGTTTGTCCGCCTCCAGTCCCCGTTTCCGCGAGCTTTCCAATAGCTCACAGAAAGACTTCGGCAGGTTATTCGAAGGATCATCGTAAGCTTCATGCTTTACATTCAATACTATTTGCCACTCAGCTGAAGCTCGGCCAAGCTTAGCTCACCTCGCATGTGACTGGTTTTAGAAGTATCCAGTTGCTCTTCCATGGCATAAGCCATAGCTTCTTCTTCAGCTCCTCCATGGCTACCATTCCCATTCGCCCGAGCTTGCGTATCCCCAATCGTAAGTAAATCACAGAAGATCTGAGCCTCAGAGGGTCTGTCCTTGTCTTCATCGCCTTTGCGTGAGCAGCTCGGGGTAGCCTCGGCTGATCCGACTTCGAAAGAGCGGATTTGTGTTGGCGGGGATGGATTATCCACCGCTGTAAAAAGATGATTGATACTACCCGAGTTTATGTAGGGCGAAGAATGTATCCTTGCAGGCATGACAGGCAGCTCTGCAAAAGACATTAGAAATTATCTGAAGATTAGACTTACCCAAACGCGGATCTTGGTCCCAGGGCATTTTTAATCTGTGCTCAACCGTTGGAGGAGGTGTCATTGGTAATTGATTATATCTCTGCGATACAGAGGCGCGTATACGAGAATGCTTATTGACACTCTTAGGTGTCAGAGGTGAGAATGGGACACCATCTTCGTACAACAAATGAGCCCAAGGCTAAGAGAACAAGGTTTAGATACCAACCAAAATCGTCCAGGTTTTTCAATTTTAATGCTTCCTCCACAAAATCGTTACTGTCTTCCGTGACCCACCCTCGACTCGAGTTTTGAGTGATGATATCTCTGGATATGGGAAGATTGAGGCCGCTGGTAACTGTTGGTGCTATGAGTTGCTCAATGTCTTTGAATGTATTCAGCTGGTTAGGTCTTGGATTGGTGAGACAACGTGGAAAAAGCTTGGGAGAAAGAGGTTCAGGCAAATGCTGGTAACATGTGAGCTTGACTCATTATTCCGGTCTCCCTTACCTGGATCTTCGCTTTCAAATCCTTTTCCCATTTACGCCATATAGCACTTTGAAGTAATGTTCCATCGACACCCCTTACAGGATTTTGCAACTTGTGCTTCAATGTCCTCACCATATCAGCTGCTTTTTTCAAATCTTTTTTTGCAAAGTCTAGATGCAAATGTCTAACGGTTATCAGCTAAGTTGATGTGAGGCGCTGTAACGTACAAAGCGTCTGCTTCCTCTATTTTCTTGTCTTTTGGCAATGGGTTTTGGAGGTTGACTAGGAAACGAAAATCGCCGTTCTCACCGAGATCGGCATATTTTTTAGGACACACCTTGTCTCCTTGATCGAAAGAAGGTGTCTCGCGCATCGTCGTGGCCGTCATAAGTACATCCTGGGGGTGAAGATACGAAGGGAATGGCTGATCTGCATTGAATCAATGATTTGAGAGTAGAACAAAAATGAAACCCTTACCTACTGCACTTAATATCATTCTTTCTGCCGGCCCTTTGGCTCTCGCTTCTTTATGTCTATTAACTACTTCCTGTCGCAAGCGGTCTTTCATCCTCCTATCCGCTTCCAAAGACTGTTTAGGAGTCTCAAAATAATCGTGTACATGGTGCTTGTTTTGGGAAGAATCGTTAAGCCACTCCCCAAAAGGAATCAAAGGGTCTTCATCACGAGGTCCAAAAGTTTCAGGGAAAATTGTCGTATCTAGGAGAGCGAATTGATCAAACACCTGAAGGACAAAATGAGCCAGGAAATGGAGATAACAAGACTAACCCGAGCTGCGGTATCTTCCATCCAAGCCACATATTCTATACCGACGGTGTGGCGAAGATCAATGATAGCTTTGCGGTAGATGCTCTGTCTTATCTCCGGGGGTGTCCGCTGAATATCAATAGAGGTCATAATAAGTAAAAGAGCGAATGTGTGAATAATTTGGAAAGAAAGTGAGATTTGGAGAGGAAGAAAGTGGGGGAAGGAGAGATGGATGGAAGGATAATGACTAGGCCATTCGAGGGGCCTGTGCGCATTAGCTGTTTGCTTCCTTCCTTCCTTCCTGCCTTGTTTCTTTCTTCCTACTTGCATTCGGTCCAGTCAGCTATGTACCCTCCTTTGGCCGAGTCCCGCCACCGACGCCGACGTCAGTCAATATCCTGGCCCTCTTTTCCCCGCCCCTCTCTCGCAGCCAGTTCAGCGCATCCCCTACCTTTTCCACTTCCACCCACTCGCCCCGACCCCTTCCTCCACGTGCGCCCTCTTCTCTTCCTCTCCTCTCCGCCTCCTGCTCTTTCTCCTCCGGGATGGGCTCGGGGCTCATCTTCACCCGCAATGCGAGCCAATTCCATGACTTGATTTCTCGTATCCACTCCATCAAATCAGCCTCATCACCTATAGCATACATGACGCCTGGGTGCCCAATTTTGGAAAAGCCAATGAGTGACAAGGTCGAGGAAAGAGAGATGATATTTTTGCGCTTGGTGGTAGAAAGCAAGTGGTGCGAAACTAATAAGGTATGATATAGAATGGGGGACGTAACTGTTTCGGAAGGAGTGGAAGGAGGGGGAGACGGCGACACTGCCGAGGGAGCGAGTAAGGGGAGAAATTGGGTCGTAAGAATATGGTAGAGCGGGTATCTGGAGCCTGTCAGAACGAATAATTGTTCCTGCTATTCAGACACTTACTCCTGAGCATCGTCCCAATCAAGCATCTTTTCATTGACCCGTTCTTTCCATACTAGCGCCTCATCTCTCCCCATACTGTTTTCTTTCATGTCCACTTTAACACTTCCCTTTTTTGGATAATTCCCATGTATCTCAACATGCATGGATCGACCACTATCTGAGTTGGTTATATCAAACGCCTGTGGATATAGACTAGAAGCCGATAGATAATGCAATGATTCAGTAGGAAGAAGTGAGGCAGAGATCAACTCCAATTCAATGGAGAGGTTATCTTGTGGGGTACTCATATTATTAGAGGTGGCACGGGCATGTCGGTATGTGATGTTTTGGACAGAGAAAGCCGAAGGCACTAAGTGCGGCTTTGTAGGAAGTGATCTAGGCGAGAAGTGATGTATCGTACTTCTTGATCACTGCAGTCGTGAGGAGCAAGTCCTATTTGTCCGCTGGATCTAATAAGTGGTGCTTTTAGTGCTGAATTATTTGACGTTGTTGTAATCACAAATAGTCAAGAAGAAGCCATACAAAGTAGGAGTGTGTTGCACCACATACCATGCGATCTTATTTGCCCAACAGACCGGCCGCCGGCGCGGTTCAAGATGTTCTCATGTCTCACCTTCTGGCGTCGTATAGGATGCTACAACATGCTATAACACTGCAAACTTGA
This sequence comes from Cryptococcus neoformans H99, assembly GCF_000149245.1. NCBI lineage: Eukaryota > Fungi > Basidiomycota > Tremellomycetes > Tremellales > Cryptococcaceae > Cryptococcus > Cryptococcus neoformans. The sequence continues at coordinate 963,320 of NC_026749.1, forward strand.
TACAGCATTGTAATATATCGCTCCTCTGATAGACTTACCTACAGTGGTCCTATAATCTGAAGCCAATCGACCAGGCAGACCATGGATAGCACGGCTGCAGGCCTTGACGCGTAAGCCTCAATCTTTGTTTTTGTTCTTATCAAACATATCAACTAAATAAGAGATGCATACCCATCCATGATATCATGGTTTAAAGGCAGTTCAATCGCGCCGTGGATATAGTCCAGAGGTCGGTGTTTTTAGAGCATCGCTTGGTCTTATACTATCAGCTTAATATATCATTTGTAGTCTCCCGAAGGGTGGCACCATACAGACAACCTACGAAGACAAGCTATGGCTATACTCACTTTACAAACAAGGTGCGCTGAACATACTTCTCTTGAATCTCTGTCTGTGTATGCTGACTCATAGTACACGTACCAGCTATTGAAGGTGACGTTGCAGTTCCGCGTCCTGGTATGCTTGATCTCTTAGGCAAAGCAAAATGGGATGCGTGGAACAGGCAGAAGGGCATCGATAAGCCTCAGGCAAAAAGGCTTTATGTCAGTGCCCTTGTCAAAGTTGGTAATGCTTGCTCTCGCCAAATGAGCATCACTGATCCAAGTAGATTTTAAGGAAATATGCCGATGCTGAAGATGTTCAAAGATACTTGCAGATCCTGGAGCCGGAAAGCGAGTCTGAACACCGTGAGTTGTTTCCGCATAATTTGATACCATGAGATGAATGCTGGGCAAATATGCTCAGACATGATAGTGCCAGCAGCTCCGCATATTCCTTCATGCCCTGCGTCACCCGCATCATCTGCCTCCTCATATCATTCCTCTCAAGCTTCTCCCGCCCTACTTCCTCAGTCCAATAACTCGCCAATTGTTATCCCACATGACATGTCTTCTTTAGCCCCACCGCTACCACCGCCAGATGACGCACCCAATTTAATACGTCCCCCATCCCATCATTCACCCCATCCGTCTTTATCATCTTCTATGCAAGGACAGAAGAATGAAGTACTTCGTGCCGTCGGTAGAACAAGTAAAGATGGGAACGCGAGGGATCACGGGCCATCAACGGCACGTAATCTAGCGAGTGAAAGTCGGGAACATGCTGGAATGCCGCTAGATAGGATTCCGGGTGTAGAGAGAGAGGCCGTATCCAGTAAACCTGGTTCGGTTCACTCCCCCAGACGACAACGACGCGATTCCCAAGCCTCGGCTCAATTGGCAAGTCCCTTGCCCCATACAGCTGTAGGCAGCAGAGATTTCTTAGGCACCCCGGAAACCATGAACTCTCTTTTTTTGGGTCTCAATCAACCCACGCCTACGTATTCGCGTCGCCCAGGATCGACTTCTACTTTCCCCAACTCTCAAGCAATCAACATTCCATATACATTGCAGCAAATCCAGACTTCGTTGACAGCGCTGCACGAGAGGCTCTCCACTTTGGAGAGAACTCAAGCCCTTATTCTGAGGAGAGACGAAAAGAGAAAGAGCTGGTTCTCTTGGGAGGGGCATGAGAGCGAGGAGCTTGATAACTGCGAGAATGATCACGCCAAGGAAATGTGGGGTAGAACAGGGGTGACAACGGTTACCAAGGTTAAGGGAAAAAAGAAACCTATCTCAATGAGGGTTATATGGTTTTTAGTGAGAACGTTGAGACGCGCCCTGATGGATGTTGGAATAGGAATGATGGTCACGTTCATAGTCATTATGGTGTTGAATGGAGGCTGGGGCGGGGCACGGTGGATGATTTTGAGATACAAAGAAAGGTTGAGGAGATTCCTCACCGAGCAATGATCGAACGTTCATAAATTACGCATGCTGTAAGAGGAGGTGAAGTCACGATATGTCATTGGTCTATGTATTACATTGAATGTTGTAAGCGACCGCCCTGCTCGCA